>NC_142080.1:10700000-10957500 GCF_059756535.1 Pantherophis guttatus | reverse complement strand
CCCGACTCGCTGGCCGACGGGCTCGCTCATTGGCCGCGCCTCTCCCTTTCCTCTCCTTTGATTGGTCGCTCGGCGGGCCCTCGAGGGTGACGTTGAAAAAAGGGGGCGGGGAAAACCTGAGATGAAAACACGCCACCGGGGAGGGGGGAAGGGGGCGGAGCGTGGAAGTGAAGCTCCCTTCATTCTCCTCTAGAGAGAAATTATATGAGAGTCACCCAACTCCTGTAGGGGAACGTGCTTCCGGGCTCGCTTAGAAAGTACTTGAGTTTTGCTGTCTCTCTCTATAAAGCTGGGAGAAACAGGGGTGCAATTTGGAAATTTGGCCTTTCGTCCTTCAGAGGTTCGAGCGTCCCTTCTTAAATATCCTAATAATCCTTCTAAAATTGAAACATAAAAAGCTTCCAGACCCGGCCTGCCAAAAGGCAGGATGAATATAGTAGAATTCTTTATTGGCCAAGTGTGGTTGGACACACAAGGAATTTGTCTTTGGTGCATAAAAAAATACATTCATCAAAAATCATAAGATACAACACTTAGTGATAGTCATAGGATACTAAATAAGCAATCAAAATCATACTACGAAACTAAATAAAACAATATAATATAATATAATATAATATATATATATATATATATATATATATATATATATATATATATATATATATATATCCCTTTATTTCTTTATCAGTGAAATATAAATTATAGATAGATAGATATTATATAATTAATATATTTCAAATAAAAGTAGGGTAAAATACAATAATTATAGGATTAGATACAATATAATTTGATACACAGATATATAAAACAGTGTAAAATGACATAAAGTTATATTTCGGTTTGCAATCTACCCCAATCAGTTCCACGTATGCAGATCTCAACCGAACCATTTTGTTTTAAGTCCTGTGCTGTGTTAAATGTTATTTTCAGGTTCTGACCGCACATAAAAGTAAGTTGTTTTGATATAGGGGTCCCAACGGGTCCTTCATTTGGTATATGGACCAAGATACCTGTCTCTCAACCAGTGGTGAGTTTCAAAAATTTTTACTGCCAGTTCTGTGGGTGTGGCTTGGTGGGCGTGGCTTGGTAGGCGTGGCAGGGGAAGGATACTGTAAAATCTCCATTCCCGCCCCAATCCAGGGGAAGGTTACTGCAAAATCCCCATTCCCTCCCGATCAGCTGGGACTCGGGAGGCAGAGAATAGATGGGGGCAGGGCCAGTCAGAATTTTTACTACCGGTTCTCCGAACCACTCAAAATTTCCGCTACCGGTTCTCCAGAACTGGTCAGAACCTGCTGAAACCCACCTCTGCTCTCACCCCCTTATACAAGCAACAGTCAAATAGGATGTGAGCCAGGTCCTCTACCTCTGCCGCTCCGCAGATGCAGAGATGCTAATTGTAGGGTATAGAATCTCCCATATCTGACCATTGTGTCAAGCTGTTCGAATCTCGCTCACGTAAGTTGTTTTGGCAGTTGCAACTGCATATAGCTGTCTGCTTGAAAAATACGTTTGTATTTGCTCAGCCATTTCAACTGACCTTACTAAGGATAGCTATGTCATTTTGTGCTTCTATATCCTTAATTCTTTGGGCAGCTCTTTTTTTTTTTTTTGAGTTGTATCTCCTGTTACGCAAGAGACAGGAAGGCCACAGCTTCTTACAAAATTGGTTAGTTTGGTGATCCAGGAGATTTGTGATTGTAATTTTATTTGCTCCAGTAGACGTAACTTGGGGAGTCTATCGGTATCCATTTCATTGACTTTGCACCAGTAGTTACTGTATATGCTCCTGGTTTGGGCAATGGATTGGACTGGCTAACCTTGAAGATGCCTAGGATTCTAGGTTTCTAGGATTCTCCGTGGCTGCCTTATGCTTTGCCATTGTTTCTTCCATCCCATTCTATATTTTGCAATCTTGAATCCCTTCCACAAATGCCCTGCCTATTTTTGGAATGAAGCCCTCCATATACTGTGCAAAGAAAGATAATCTAATTCATCTACTGTGGATGGAAGTGAATGGAGAGTTTGCACATCAGTAAAGTGATATGTAGGGATGTGATGGCTCAGTGGCTAAGATGCTGAGCTTGTCGATCAAAAGGTCGGCAGTTCGGCGGTTCGATTCCCTAGTACCGTGATGGCGAACCTATGGCACGCGTGCCACAGGTGGCACGCGGAGTCATGTTGCCTGGCACGCCAGCTCAGCTCTGTCAGCTGATTTTCGGCCCTTTTGGGCCCACCAGACGAGGGCCTGGGGGGGGGAGGCCCGTTTTTCTTTCTCCCTGGCTCCAGATCCTCTCTATGCATCTGGGGAGGGCGAAAACAGTCTTCCCCACCCCCTCGGAGGCCCAAAACGGCCCGTTTCTCAACTTCCGGCCTCCGAGGGGGTGGGGAAGGCTGTTTTCGCCCTCCCCAGATGCATAGAAAGGATCTGGAGTCAGGTGAGAAAGAAAAATGGGCCTACCGGGCCATCGCGTGCCAGGAGTGGGGGGGGTCGCGCTCGCATGTGCGTGGCGGGGCACATAGAATGATGGGTGTGGGCACACACACGGGCAAACCTCCCCCACCCCACCCCTTCCTGGTAGTAACTCCCCATGACTTGTCCCAGCTTCTGCCAACCTAGCAGTTCGAAAGCAGGTTAAAAAATGCCAGTAGAAAAATAGGGACCACCTTTGGTGGGAAGGGAACAGCGTTCCGTGCGCCTTTGGCATTGAGTCATGCCGGCCACATGACCACGGAGACGTCTTCGGACAGCGCTGGCTCTTCGGCTTTGAAACGGAGATGAGCACCGCCCCCTAGAGTCGGAAACAGCTAGCACATATGTGCGAGGGGAACCTTTACCTTTACATTTAAAGTGATGTGTAAAGTGATGCAGTAAAGGGACGTGGTGGCTCAGTGGCTAAGACGCTGAGCTTGTCGATCGAAAGGTCGGCAGTTCGGAGGTTCGAATCTCTAGCACCGCGTAACGGGGTGAGCTCCCATTACTTGTCCCAGCTTCTGCCAACCTAGCAGTTCGAAAGCAGGTAAAAAAAAATGCAAGTTGAAAAATAGGGACCACCTTTGGCCTGAAGGCTCAAAGGTAAAAAAAGATGGCTTCCAGGTCTGACAGACAGGTGGGTGAGGGGAGCTATGACTAAGTAGCATGAATTACAGAGGCCTCTGATTTCCCTGTGATTCAGCCTTCAGCAAGGGAACAGTCTTGTTTCAAGCAGCTTGTGAGCTCACAGCTGTATAGGACAGGGGTCTGCAACCTTAAACCCTGAAAGAGCCATTTGGACCCGTTTCCCATAGAAAAGAAAACACCGGGAGCCACAAAATCCCTTCCCGTGCCTGACTATTTCTTGAGCAGCCACAAAATTAGCATATGTAGTTGAATTAAACGTTCTCTTTTCTTCTGAAACTTTTCTTTTCTTGGATTTATCCATGGTTGGCCTACTGGGGGTTGAAAACAGGGGTGAAATCCAGCAGGTTCTGACAGGTTCTGGAGAACCAGTAGCGGAAATTTTGAGTAGTTTGGAGAACCGGCAAATACCATCTCTGGCTGGCCCCAGAGTGGGGTGGGAATGGAGATTTTGCAATATCCTTCCCCTGCCACACCCACCAAGCCACGCCCACAGAACCGGTAGTAAAAAAAATTGGATTTCACCACTGGACTGGACTGCCGTCGGTCAGAAATCGTGTAGGGTTTGGATGGGGGGGGTTGGACTAGATGACCTACCAGGTCCCTTCCAACTCTGTTAATCTGTATCTGTATACCAT
The DNA here is from genome assembly GCF_059756535.1 of Pantherophis guttatus. Lineage (NCBI taxonomy): Eukaryota > Metazoa > Chordata > Lepidosauria > Squamata > Colubridae > Pantherophis > Pantherophis guttatus. The sequence continues at coordinate 10,953,741 of NC_142080.1, read as the reverse complement.
TAATGGCCAAGGATGATGGGAACTTGCTTCCTAAGGCGATTTCATGAAACTTAGAAAGACTCTGCAGGAATCTGACCCTGCAATACAATAACCGGCCACAGGGGGCAATATAACACAGCAGCTGACTTCATCCCGTACTGTGTGTAGCTCACCATTTTCTCAACTTCGGCTACTTTAAGATGGGCGGACTTCAACTCCCAGAATTCCCCAGCCAGATATGCTGGCTGAGGGATTCTGGGAGTTGGTCCATTCCATGCCAGATGGGAGCTAAAAGTCCGCTCATCTTAAAGTGGCCAAGGTTGAGAAATAACTACTACTGTAGATTCTTCGCTCCTATTCCGTCTTTCCCCATGCATGCATGGATGGATGGGAGTTGTAGTCCAAAAGATCTGGAGGACAACATTTTGAAGAAGGCTTCTTAATTGTAGCCTACTCCAGAATTCAGTTGGCATCTCCTGGCCACCAGCATATTTCTAGGAAAATAGCTATGCAGGTAGTCCTCGACAATTGGAACCAGAATTTCAGTTACTAAGCAAGGCAGTTGTTAAGTGAGTTACAGGAATCAGGTGGTCATTAAGTGAATCCATTGACTTGGCTTCTTGGAAGTCAGCTGGGAGGGTTCCATGCATGGCTGGTTGTGAAGCACCCAAATTTTATCCTCTGACTTGGGGGGGGGGGTCGGGGGTGAGGGAGAAGAGGGTTATTGTGAGGACCGGTCATATAAGTCACTTTTTTCAATGCAGTTGTAACTTCAAATGGTCGCTAAACGAATAGCTGTAAGTTGAAGACTGTGTTACTGTAAGAAATAGCTTGGTTGTATTGACTGCCAAGGAAATCAGAATGTTCTTTTTTTGTATTTCTTTTTCTTCTTTCTTTCTGCCCTTTGTATTGTTTTTTTTTTCTTTCTTTCTTTCTTTGTCCTTTCTCTCGTTCCTGCTTTTACCTTTATTGCTTTGAAGGTCATAGGAGATAGATTCCTAGGGTTGGAAGGGACCCTGGAGGTCTTCTAGTCCAACCTCTTAACCCAAGGCAAGGGACCCTATACTATCTCAGACCAATGGTTATCCAGCCTCTATTCTATAACAGTTCTATGACAATATAACAATTCCATTTCATCCTTGTGTGTGCAATCACACTTGGCCAATAAAGAATTCTGTTCTGTTTTATTCCCTTCCCTTCCCTTCCCTTCTTTCTACTTTTCTCTTTATTATTCTATTCTATTCCATTCCATTCCATTCCCCACTTCTCTTCCCTTCCCTTCCCTTCCCTTCTTTCTACTTTTCTCTTTATTATTCTATTCTATTCCATTCCATTCCATTCCATTCTTTCCACTCTTCTCCTCTCCCCTCCCCTCCCCTCTCCTCCCATTCCTTTCTTTCCACTCTTCTCTTTATTATTCTATTCTATTCTATTCTATTCTATTCTATTCTATTCTATTCTATTCTATTCTATTCTATTCCATTCCATTCCATTCCATTCCATTCTTTCCACTCTTCTCTTCTCTTCTCTTCTCTTCCCTTCCCTTCCCTTCCCTTCCCTTCTTTCTACTCTTCTCTTTATTATTCTATTCTATTCTATTCTATTCTATTCTGTTCTGTTCTGTTCTATTCTATTCTATTCTATTCTATTCTATTCTATTCCATTCCATTCCATTCCATTCTTTCCACTCTTCTCTTCTCTCCTCTCCTCTCCTCTCCTCTCCTCTTCTCTTCTCTTCTCTTCTCTTCTCTTCTCTTCTCTTCTCTTCTCTTCTCTTCTCTTCTCTTCCCTTCCCTTCCCTTCCCTTCCCTTCCCTTCTTTCTACTCTTCTCTTTATTATTCTATTCTATTCTATTCTATTCTATTCTATTCTATTCTATTCTATTTTATATTTTACTGTATTTTACCCTGTTTCCCCCAAAATAAGACATCCCCAATCGGGCTTTTGAGCGCATGGCAATAAGGCCAAGCTCTTATTTCAGGGTTCAAAAAAATATAAGACAGGGTCTTATTTTCGGGGAAACACGATATGTTCTATTTTATTCTCTATATTCTATTCTATTATTCTATATTCTATTCTATATTCTATCTATATTATAAATTCTATATTTTATTCTATTCTCTATATTCCATTCCATTCTATTCTATTCTATTCTATTCTATTCTATATATTATATTATATTTTTATTCCATTCCATTCTCTCTCATTCTATTCTATTCTATTCTATTCTATTCTATTCTATTCTATTCTATATATTATATTATATTTCTATTCCATTCCATTCTCTCTCATTCTATTCTATTCTATTCTATTCTATTCTATTCTATTCTATTCTATATATTATATTATATTTCTATTCCATTCCATTCTCTCTCATTCTATTCTATTCTATTCTATTCTATTCTATTCTATTCTATTCTATTCTATTCTATTCTATTCTTAAAAATCACCAGTGATGGAGCACCCCCAACTTCTGAAGCCAAGCCCTTCTGCTGATTAATAGTTTCTGTGTCAGGAAATTTCTCCTAGCTTGTGTTTGTTTTATGCTCTTTATGAAACGTTCAATTTAAAATACAGCTTGCCAAGTTCATGTCTTGACATTCAAACCCCCGAGGCTCTGTGCAAAAGCCACATTTCCACTGTTCTTGCTAAAAAAGTGGCAGGGTGATTGAGTGGCAGCTATCTCCTTTTCTACCCCTCCTGATTTCCTACTGCTGGAAGAAATATCCATCTGGTCCAGTTCCAAACCGGGAGAAAGGCACTGGAAACATGGAGGCTGATCGGAAAGATGGTTTAATGATGAAGCAGAACCACATGGATGATCCTGGGCAGCTGAGCACATGGCATTGAGAGCGGGAGGTTTTTATACCTTCTCTTGGGCGTTGCACTTGAGCTTCCTGTTCCTGTGCAAGAACATGTATTCTATTGGCTGTTGTCAGACTCCCATGGGGCCATGTAGGGGTCATGTTTGTCTGAGCTACGTTTGGTTGAAGTTTGGGCTGATGCAATGAAGGAGCTTGTTGGGCAATTCCTATTGTGGCTGAGGGGTAACCCTTGCTACAGGGAATTTGCTTATGAATAGAGCTATCTATCTCTTTATCTCTTAAGTGCTGACATCTGCTGTGGGCTATTAAGGAAGGTGGGGGGGTATTAAGAGTGAGTCTGCTTCCTACCTCTAAAAAAAACTTGTTTCTCCATTTCTCATCCAGGGAAATATAATATGCTGCCTTTTTAATATTTCTCAAAATATTTCATTCTTCTAGGAGAGGGGCAGGCGCTGACTTCCCACACTACCATTTAATTCCTTTTGTGGGGACTGCTGAGAATCGTACAACGGATGGAGACTTGTAGCATAGGTTGTCTGCCCCACCAATTCATGGCTGACCATAGGAAACCGCACTGGGAGAAAAGCTGCAAAGGGAACTGGTCTAAGGAAAACTTGCCTGGAAGGTATAAACATACATTGGAATTGTAGTCCTTTGAAATCAGTGTCTTATGCATGGGGGGGGGGGGCGGGAGGGTATCCCACCTCGATTTTTCGGGAATGCAAATTGAGCCTTGCAATTCGGGTTGGAATTGCTGCATGAGAGAATGGAAGATAAAAACGAATGGAGCTAGACGTCGCAAATAGTCCTCAATGTACGACCGCAGTCGGGATGGCCGCTTCTGTCACTAAGCGAGGCGGTCATTAAATGAGTCGAGCCTGATTTTACGCCTTTTTTCCTGCAGTCGTTAAAGCCGATTGTTACAGCTGTTGAGTGAATGATGTGGTCATTGAGCAAGTCTGGTTTTCCTCATTGACTTTGCTGGTTGGAAACATATTCTATTCTACTCTGAATTCTATTCTATTCTGAATTCTATTCTATTTTAATCTGAATTCTATTCTATTCTATTTTAATCTGAATTCTATTCTATTCTATTCTAATCTGAATTCTATTCTATTCTGAATTCTATTCTATTTCGAATTCTATTCTATTTTAATCTGAATTCTATTCTATTCTATTTTAATCTAAATTCTATTCTATTTTAATCTGAATTGTATTCTTTTTCGTCTGAATTCTATTCTATTTTCTTCTGAATTCTATTCTATTTTAATCTGAATTCTAATCTATTCTGAATTCTATTCTATTCCATTTTCTTCTGAATTCTATTTTAGTCTGAATTCTATTCCATTCCATTTTGAATTCTATTCTATTATAATCTGAATTCTATTCTATTCTATTTTGAATTCTATTCTATTTTCTTCTGAATTCTATTCTATTTTAATCTGAATTTTAATCTATTCTGAATTCTATTCTGTTGTATTCTAATTAGGATCTTCCATTCATTAAACGAATGGTCATAAACTGAGGATTCCTATATTTGTTTTTACAAATACAGTTAACTTTATTTACAAATGCTGGAAAAGCTTGCTGGTCCTCCGTGTCAGTCATCTGCTCCGGACAAGTAACGGGAGGATTTCTTCTTCCTCAAGCAAATTGACTCCTCATCCAAGTTTTCTGCCCTTTCACAGAGTGGAGAATTTCTCCACGTCGTTCGAAATCAGCTTGAATCTCCTTTTGATTCAGTCAGGGTGAAAACATTTGGTCTAGTGATGAAAGCACCAAGTTAAAACCAGGAGACAGTGAGTTCTAGTCGCAACTTAGACATGAAAGTTAGTTGGATGACTTTGGGCCAATCACAAGGAGGTTCTGAGTTCTACTCCCGCCTTAGGCATGAAAGCCAATTGGATGACTTTGGGTCAATCACCAGGAGGTTCTGAGTTCTACTCCCGCCTTAGGCATGAAAGCCAATTGGATGACTTTGGGCCAATCACAAGGAGGTTCTGAGTTCTATTCCCACCTTAGGCATGAAAGCCAATTGGATGACTTTGGACCAATCACCAGGAGGTTCTGAGTTCTACTCCCGCCTTAGGCATGAAAGCCAATTGGATGACTTTGGGCCAATCACAAGGAGGTTCTGAGTTCTACTCCCACTTTAGGCATGAAAGCCAATTGGATGACTTTGGGCCAATCACCAGGAGATTTTGAGTTCTACTCCCACCTTAGGCATGAAAGCCAATTGGATGACTTTGGGCCAATCACAAGGAGATTCTGAGTTCTACTCCCGCCTTAGGCATGAAAGCCAATTGGATGACTTTGGGCCAATCACCAGGAGGTTCTGAGTTCTACTCGCGCCTTAGGCATGAAAGCCAATTGGATGACTTTGGACCAATCACCAGGAGATTTTGAGTTCTACTCCCGCTTTAGGCATGAAAGCCAATTGGATGACTTTGGGCCAATCACAAGGAGGTTCTGAGTTCTATTCCCACCTTAGGCATGAAAGCCAATTGGATGACTTTGGACCAATCACCAGGAGGTTCTGAGTTCTACTCCCACTTTAGGCATGAAAGCCAATTGGATGACTTTGGGCCAATCACCAGGAGATTTTGAGTTCTACTCCCACCTTAGGCATGAAAGCCAATTGGATGACTTTGGGCCAATCACAAGGTGATTTTGAGTTCTACTCTTGCCTAGGCATGAAAGCCAATTGGATGACTTTGGGCCAATCACCAGGAGGTTCTGAATTCTACTCCCGCCTTAGGCATGAAAGCCAATTGGATGACTTGAAGCCAATCACCAGGAGACGGTGAGTTCTAGTCCCAGTTCCTCTCTCTCTCTCTCAGCCCTTATTTTGTGGCGGGCAAAATAAGAGGAGGAAAGAGTATTAGGCATCTTCGCGACCTTGAATTATTTATAAAAATAATAAAAGTGTTATAAAAAAATTTTTAAAATAGCCCAGAACTCAGTAATCCCCCTTTCGAAATAAGGTACCACTTTCTCCAAAAGTCCAGATACTCATTTAGTAGAAAAAAAAAAAACACAAGCTTCTGTTTATTGATTGACATTCGACTTAGAAAAGGCACCAATAAATACACCGAAAACGAGCCGGGCAAGGAGGGGCTCCCTGTGCATTTGGGGGGGGTCCCTGCCCTGCAAGATGGGGTAGAGACCCTCTGTATCTTCACCCCCACATCGTCTCTCTCGCAGCTCGTGAGAAAACCTTCGTATCGTTTTTGTCTTTGCACAATGCTGGTTTTTTTCCTGTTCCATCCTCTCTGCTGTTCCTTGAGGTCTACATCATTCCAGCCTTCCCTCTTATCCAGGGATGGTCAGAGGACAGCGCTGGTGGCTAAAACCCACCTTGGAGCAACCGAGATGGGAGAGCTAACCAGGGCAAAAGTAGAGATGAGGAGGTTGCTGTGCGCCTTGGGACCCACACTTAATCCCACACCCCGCCATGTCTGCGTCAGAACACATCCGGCAGCGTGAAAATCATCGCTTTGAAGAACCCGAAGGCCACAAGTTTCATTGCTCAGACACTGCCACGGCCACCCAGAAACGGAAGCAAAATTGGCTTCCTTCAATGGAGAGAAGAAAAATCACAACTAGGAAAGTCCGTTTGCTTCGAGATGCCAGAAGAAAAGTTCTTCTTTTGTTCTTCTCCGTTGCAAACGCCAAACTTCTCTCTCTTGTTTTAACTTCCAAAAAATGGAGCTGGGGAGCGATCTCGGCAACCCGGCTAACTGGAAGGGCCCAGCGGCAAAGGGTTGGCCTCCGCTTCGTTGATCCTGCAACTAACGCCCGTGGGAGATGCCAGATCCCAGATCCTGATTCCCCCCGGTTGAAGCTCAAAGGCGGGTCGACTGGACGACGGGAGGCGCGGCGCTCTTTGCCGGCGTCTCCGGCAGGATGGCTTTGGATTTCCATCGAGCTCTGGGGAGACAGATGTTAAAAGGCCATTAGAAGCCGCAGATTTTATTAGCAGGAGGAATAAAGGGGCAGGCGAGATGCGTTATTGGAAAAAAAGAGGCCGCACCCAAGCAGAGAGAAGGCTATTTGGGGGGGAAAAAAAGGAGAGACAGAAAATCGATTTCTGCAGAGATAGGAACCCACGGGCAACGGGAAATTGCAAAATGATGAAAGGCATCGAACTAGATGGAGAGAGAAGGGTAGGGCAGGGTAAGGATAGGATAGGATAGGATAATATATAGAATAGAATGGAATAGAACAGAACAGAACAGAACAGAACAGAACAGAACAGAAGAATATATAGAATAGAATCAATATAGAATGGAATGGAATGGAATGGAATGGAATGGAATGGATTAGAATAGAATAGAATAGAATAGAATAGAATAGAATAGAATAGAATAGAATAGAATAGAATAGAATAGAATAGAATAAATATAGAAGGGAAGGGGAGGGGAGGGGAGGGGAAGGGAAAAGAGAGAGCCTTGGTAGTACAGTGGTCTAAGGCACCCTGTTATTAAGCTGGTTATTAAGACCAGCTGCTTGCAATTACTGCAGGTTCGAATCTCGTCAAGGCTCAAGGTTGACTCGGCCTTCCATCCTTTCTAAGGTAGGTAAATTGAGGACCCAGTTTGTGGGGGCAATAAGCTGACTTTGTATAAAATATACAAAAAGGATGAAGGCTATTGCTTAACGCATTGTAAGCCGCCCTGAGAAGGGCAGCATATAAATCAAATTAAAAAAAAGAGAGAGAGAGAGAAGGAAAGAGAAGAGAAGAGAAGGGAAGGGAAGGGAATAGAATAGAAGAATATATAGAATAGAATAAATATAGAAGGGAAGGGGAGGGGAGGGGAAGGGAAGGGAAAAGAGAAGGGAGGAGAAGAGAAGAGAAGAGAAGAGAACGGAATAGAATAGAATAGAATAGAATTAGAATAGAATAGAATAGAATAGAATAGAATAGAATAGAATAGAAGAATATATAGAATAGAATAAATATAGAAGGGAAGGGGAGGGGAGGGGAAAGGAAGGGAAAGAGAAGAGAAGAGAAGAGAAGAGAAGAGAAGAGAAAAGAGAAGGAAAACAACAGAATGAAAACGAGAGGAGAAATAGGAATACAGAAATAGAAATAGAACAGAATACAGAATAGAATGGAAGAAGGACACGGGGGAAAGAGGAGGAGGAGGAGGCGATGGAGAAGGTGACCCACCTCTCTTCAACTTCTGCCACTGTGTCCAGCAGAGGGACGTTAAACATTTCGGGCAGGAAGACCGCAGAAACGCCAGACACGACGGGCGTCACCCCAAATATCACCAGGGGCAGGAAAGGCTGGTAGTCCCCGGCCATCAGCACGAGGGGGGCTATGATGCCCCCCAGCCGAGCCATCACTGTGGTGAAGCTGCTGCCTGTTTGCCTGGCAAGGAAAACCCACAGAGATCTTTATAAGCTGGTCCCACCTTGTCCTCTTCACCTGCACAACGACGACCCTGTGAGGTAGGCGAGGCTGACTCACCTAATCCATGCTTCCCCACCAGGTGGGTGGAAAAAAAAACCTGTTGTAGCTTCACACGGGACTACAGATCGCACGTAGCCAGGCAGGCTCTGTTTCCTCTACTACACCCAGAACCTTGGAAAGAGCCTTGGTGGCGCAGCAGACTAAAGTGCTGTTAAGTAGCACCAGCTGCCTGCAATTACTGCGAGTTCAAATCTCACCAGGCTCAAGGTTGACTCAGCCTTCCATCCTTCCGAGGTAGGTAAAATGAGGACCCGGATTGTGGGGGCAATAAGCTGACTTTGTATAAAAAAAGAACACCGCTTTGGGGGGGGGGCGAAAGCCCTACTAAGCAGGTCTATACAAAAGTATGAAGGCCAATGCTTAACGCATTGTAAGCCGCCCTGAGTCTCCGGAGAAGGGCGGCATCTAAATCGAACCAATAAATAAAATAAATAAATAAACCACAAAAAAGGGTCTAAAAATGCAGTAGTTCTCAACCTCAGAAAACTTTTAAGAGGTGTGGACTTCAACTCCCAGAATTCCGCAGCCAGCCTCCTGGAATTCTGGGAGTTGAAGTCCGCATCTCTTTTTATTTTTTCCAATACGCTTTATTAAACTTTTATTACATTAAAAACATAAAAAAGTATTTCACTCAACAACAGCTATTTGTGGTGTTTTTCTTGTGACAATAGTTCGGGCATTATTTACAAAAATTGTGCGTATTTACATTCTTTTTTTATCTATTACTTATACTCAATAACTATCTCTCTTCAATCTATCTCCGTTCTATCCAGTTATACCACTGTTCCCTCACATTGTAAAATATCGATGCCTCTTTATCTTTTAAACTCAGCGTTAATTTGTCCATTTCTGCGCAATTCACGACCTTTTGTATGACCAGTTTCTCTGCGGGTGTGCATGGCTGTTCCAACACTGAGCATAGGCAATGCTGGCAGCGGTTAATATGTGTAGTACTAGTTATTTTGTGCCCTTCACATTTTTTTTTTAAGATCCCCAATAGGAAGAGTTCCGGTTCTAAGTCTAATTGTTCGTTAGTAATTTCCTGAAGCCAATCTTTAATTTTTAGCCAATATTTTCGAGCCTCAGGACAGGACCACCACATGTGGTAGTATGTTCCCTCTTTTTTTTTTTACATTTCCAACATATGGGGCTCGTTTTAGGGTACATTTTCGCTAATCTCAAAGGAGGTAAGTGCACCTTTTAAAGTAGTTGAGGTAAGAAACAGTGGTCTAGTGCAGGGGTCTCCAACCTTGGCAACTTTAAGACTTGTGGACTTCAACTCCCAGAGTTCCTCAGCCAGCTTTGAGGAACTCTGGGAGTTGAAGTCCACAAGTCTTAAAGTTGCCAAGGTTGGAGACCCCTGGTCTAGTGTGCTGCGTGCTGAGATTCAAGGCCTAGTTTCTTCAATTCTAGATTGATCCTTTCGGGACACGCCAAGCAGGTGTCCTCCAGGGGCGTTAACCACAACTCCTATCATCCCCAGCCTGGGGATGGTCATAAATGTGGTAGGAGAATCCTGGGCTGCTGGATCTAGAAAGGGAGCCAGGATGTCTCTGAAAGGGGGAACCTGACCTGGATTTCCAAGAGGGACCCCTCCCCCAACATGGTTTCCACACCTATCGGCTTACCTGATCACCGTCGGGAAGAGTTCCCCTCCGTACAGGTAGAGGCACATGGAAGATGCCGCTAAGCAGCCTTTACCCAGAACCACAAAGACAAGACGCAGCGTCAACATATCTAGGAGAAAGGGAGGTAGGTTGAAAGCATAACCTGGTTAGTTTTCTTCCAACGTGGGCCCGAGACAGTGTTTCTCAACCTTGGCTACTTTAGGATGGGTGGACTTCCACTCCCAGAATTCCACAGCCAGCATGTTGAGAAGCATTGAATTAACTCGATTCCTCCCTCCCTCCCTCCCTCCCTCTATCCATCCACCCATCCATCCACCCATCCCTTCATCCATCCATCTATCCATCCATCCCTTCATCCATCCATCCATCCCTTCATCTATCCATCCATTCTTGTTTCTCAAACTTGACAATTTTAAGATGTGTGGACTTCAACTCCCAGAATTCCTCAGCCAGCATATTAAGAAGCATTGATCCATCCATCCATCCGTCTATCCATCCCTTCATCCATCTATCCATCCATTCTTGTTTCTCAAACTTGATAATTTTAAGATGTGTGGACTTCAACTCCCAGAATTCCCCAGCCAGCATATTGAGAAGCACTGATCTAACTCTATCCCTCCCTCCCTGCATCCATCCATCCATCCATCCCTTCATCCATCTATCTATCCATCCATCCCTTCATCCATCAACCCATCCATCCCTTCCTTCTATCCATCCATCCATCCATCCATCCATCCATCCATCCTTTCATATAGCATATTGAGAAGCACTGATCTAACTCTATCCCTCCCTCCCTGCATCCATCCATCCATCCATCCCTTCATCCATCCATCTATCCATCCATCCCTTCATCCATCAACCCATCCATCCCTTCCTTCTATCCATCCATCCATCCATCCATCCTTTCATATAGCATATTGAGAAGCACTGATCTAACTCTATCCCTCCCTCCCTGCATCCATCCATCCATCCATCCCTTCATCCATCCATCCATCCATCCATCCCTTCATCCATCCATCCATCCATCCCTTCATATATCCATCCATCTATCCCTTCATCCATCCATCCATCCATCCATCCATCCATTTCTCAAACTTGATAAATTTAAGATGTGTGGACTTCAACTCCCAGAATTCCCCAGCCAGCATATTGAGAAGCACTGATCTAACGCTATCCCTCCCTCCCTGCATCCATCCATCTATCCATCCATCCCTCCCTGCATCCATCCATCCATCCATCCCTTCATCCATCCATCTATCCATCCATCCCTTCATCCATCAACCCATCCATCCCTTCCTTCTATCCATCCATCCATCCATCCATCCATCCCTTCATCCATCCATCCCTTCATATATCCATCCATCTATCCCTCCATCCATCCATCCATCCATCCATCCATCCATCCATCCGTTTCTCAAACTTGATAAATTTAAGATGTGTGGACTTCAACTCCCAGAATTCCCCAGCCAGCATGTTGAGAAGCACTGATCTAACTCCATCCATCCATCCAGTGTGGCTGGCTGGGGAGTTCTGGGAGTTGAAGTCCAGAACTGAAGAGTCAGAAACTCTGCTCTTGATCTTGTCTTTTCCCACAAACATAGCTACAGGGGAGTAAATTAGAACTGCTAGTAGATCCCTGAAGGTGGACACTCCTTCTCGTTGTTTCTTCTTACCGGAAGGGACAGGAAGACTGACCAAAAGGAACAGTCCTGCAAGGATGAGGGAAACGGACTGGATGATGCGTCGGCCGACGTAGCTGAGCAGCAGAGCACAGACCATCTTGGCCACCAGGTCTGTTGCTCCAAAGAAGAGCTGCACCAGGAAGACGTTCATGCCAAACATGGAGAGGTCCATGGAGAGCCCAAAATAGGCCATGTTCATGGAGAAACTGAGAAGGACAAATATTGGATTAGAAGTTATCTAGGTGGAATCCCACAACTGATAAGAAATGCTGGTGTTGGGTTGAGGGTCTCCTCATTGGCTGGAGAAGATGGAAGTTGCCATCTTCTCAATCTGAGAAGGACCTCTGTTTGGAGAAGATGGAACTGCTTTGTCCATCCTTCCTTTGGTGATGTCTTCACCATACCTGATGAGCATGAGGCAACAGCTGATGCGTCTCAGTCCAGGGGTGCGGAAGAGGTCCAAGCAAGAGTGGTTGCCCCGTCCTGGAGAATTACTCCCTGTTTGGATCTCCAGCATCTATGTGGAGAGAAGAAGAGATTATATAAGAATAAACACAACTGTTTTTGTGCGTAGAGCCGTGTTTCTCAACTTCAGGCACTTTAAGACGAGTGGACTTCAACTCCCAGAATTCCCCAGCCAGCATGAGGAGTTGAAGTTCACAAGTGTTAAAATAGCCAACTTTGGAGACCCCTGGTCTAAAGTATAGTTGATCTGGACTGGTCCCCAGTGCCAAGCTAGATTGGACTTGGTTACCACTCGATTAGGAGACCATCATAGGATCCTAGGAATGTATGTTAGATCGGGAGGTTGAAAACTATTCTAGAAATAGACAAGAGTAGGCCTGCTTCCATCTTGTTGTCCAAGGAAACTGCCCAGAAGTGAAGTTCTCTGGTGTTCAGGAGTCAGCTTGGATTTCAGAAGATATTACATCATAGATAGTCTGCACTAGATCAGACATTCTCAAACTTGTCAACTTCAAGATGTATGGCTTCAACTCCCAGAGTTCCCTAGCCAGTGTAGGAGTTGAATTCTGGGAGTTGAGAAATAAGGATGGATGAATGGATGGATGGATGGATGGATGGATGGATGGATGGATGGATAGATCAATGCTTCTCAATATGCTGGCTGGAGAATTCTGGGAGTTGAAGTCCACAGATCTTAAAATTGTCAAGTTTGAGAAACAAGGATGGATGGATGGATGGATGGATGGATGGATGGATGGATGGATGGAGTTACTAAAGTGCTTCTCAACATGTTGGTTGAGGAATTCTGGGATTTGAAGTCCACTCATCTTAAAGTGGCTGAAGGTGAGGAACAGGGATGGATGGATCAATGGATGGATGGATGGATGGATAGATCAATGCTTCTCAGCATGCTGGCCGGGGAATTCTGGGAGTTGAAGTCCACAGATCTTTAAATTGTCAAGTTTGAGAAACAAGAATGGATGGATGGATGGATGGATGGATGGATGGATGGAGTTACTAAAGTGCTTCTCAACATGTTGGTTGAGGAATTCTGGGATTTGAAGTCCACTCATCTTAAAGTGATGAAGATGAGGAACAGGGATGGATGGATCAATGGATGGATGGATGGATGGATGGATAGATCAATGCTTCTCAGCATGCTGGCTGGGGAATTCTGGGATCTGAAGTCCACTCATCCTACAGTGGCCGAGGCTGAGGAACACTAGGGTAGGATTATTCCCAATCCAGAAGTGCCAGACCAACCCCTAGAGAGCCAGTTACGGGCCGTGTCCTGAACCTCAGAGAAACCCCCGTTGCTCCTCACCTCCAGTACCACGGCCTCCCCCGCGGCGGCTTTCCCGTTGATCCTGGCCACATGCTTCAAGTTGCGCAGCGCGGCCTCACGTTCATTGTTCATGAGGAGCCAACGGGCCGACTCTGGAAGCCACCTGAGGAGAAGGTCAAAAAAGGGGGGCTTGAAGTTGCTTCTGGGGTTCCGGGTTTGATCCTGCTCCTATCCTGCTCTCCGTGGTGGCCAGGGAGAGCTGCTTCGTTGTTTTGAAAAGGGTACACAGGTAGTCCTCGACTTAATGACAGTTCATTTAGTGACCGTTCGAAGTTACAACAGGACCAAAAATGTGATTGAGGACCATTTTTTAATGTTTATTATGACCACTGCAGCATCTTCCATGGCAGTGTTTCTCAACCTTGGAAGCTTGAAGATGGGTGGACTTCAACTCCCAGAATCCCCCAGCCAGCGCTGCTGGCTGGGGGATTCTGGGAGTTGAAGTCCACCCATCTTCAAGCTTCCAAGGTTGAGAAACACTGCCCCATGGTCAGGTGATCAAAATTCAGACGCTTGTCCACGGACTCATATTTATGACGGTCGCAGGTCCCGGGGTCTCGTCATCCCCTTTGGCGGCCTTCTGACGAGCCAAGTCAATGGTGGGGGGGAGCCAGATTCACTTAGCGACCGGGTTACTGACTTAAGAATTGCAGGGATTCACTTGACGACTGTGTGGCAAGAGAGGTCGTAAAATGAGGCAAAATGCATTTTATAGACGTCTTGCTTAGCAACAGAAACATTGGGCTCAATTGTCGTAAGTCAAGGATGATCTGTACAGTTTAAAGGCTCTCTATCTTTTCTCTCCCATCACATTGATGTCACATCGCTTAACCCACTTACAGGTTATCTTCAACTTACGTCCATTCGTTCAGCAGCCGTTCAGAGTTACGACAGCATTGAAAAAGTCACTTGGGGCCAGTCCTCGCACTTACATCCGTCACAGCATTGCCACAATTGCGTGTTGTGGGTGTTGCGAAGTTGTGAGTTGCTCCATCCCTGGAGTTTTTCAAGAAAGGACTGGACCGCCATTTGACTATCTATTTATTTATTTATTTATTTATTTATTTATTTATTTATTTATTTATTTATTTATTTATTTATTTAATTATATTTCTATACCGCCCTTCTCCTGCGGGACTCAGGGCGGTGTACAGCCAGGATAAAACATAGCATATAAAATTTAAAAACATTTTAATAAACAATTAAATAATTTTGGCCCGAATTTAAAACAACCCAATTAAAACCGAAATTTGAATAAAAAAAAAACCTGAGAGGATGGGATCAAGCCAGTCCAGCTAGATGGTATAGGGCAATGATGGCTAACCCTTTTTGCCGTCACGTGCCAAAAGTGGGGGAGACGGCGGGAGGGTCGCATGCGTGCATGCCCACACCCATAATTCAATGCGACTCCCCCCACCCCCGTGCATGCATGCGTGATCCCCCACACACACTCCCCCTGCTTTTGGCACGCAATGGCCCGGTGGGCTCGGTAGGTCTGCTTTTTGCCCTCCCCAGGCTCCAGAGGCTTTCTAGGAGCCTGGGGAGGACAAAAACAGCCTTCCCCCCTTCACCCCCCCGGAGGCCCTCTGGAGGCGGAAAATGGCCCAAAAGGCCCAAAAATCAGCTGGCCAGCACACACATGCACGCTGGAGCTGAGCTAGGGCAATGCTCATGTGCCCACTTGTGGCACACGTGCCATAGGTTCACCATCATGGATATAGGGTCTCCTGCCCGAGCAGGGGGTTGGACTAGATGACCTCCAAGGTCCCTTTTTAATTTTTTTTTTTTAATTTTTGATTTATATGCCGCCCTTCTCCAGAGACTCAGGGCGGCTTACAATGTGCTCAGCAATAGCCTTCATCCTTTTGTATATTTATACAAAGTCAGCTTATTGCCCCCACAAACTGGGTCCTCATTTCACCTACCTTAGAAAGGATGGAAGGCTGAGTCAACCTTGAGCCTTGGTGAGATTCGAACCTGCAGTAATTGCAGGCAGCTGGTCTTAATGACCAGCTTAATAACAGGGTGCCTTAGACCACTGTACTACCAAGGCTCTTTAACCCTGTTATTCCACTATGTGGTATGTTGGGTGCTTGGCAACGGCTTGTATGTACAAGGGTTGCAGCATCCTTTCCAGCTCAATAAGCAAAGTCCACATGGATGGTTGGCTCACTTAACAACCGCATGGTTCACTTTAACGACTGCAGGATTCGCTTTACACTTGCTGCGATTCACTTCGCAACCATGGCAAAAAAAGGGTCTTAAAAGCGGGGGGGGGAGTGGAACTCACTTAATGACCACCTCACTTAAAAAAAAAAAAACAACAGAAGGTCCAGTCTCAATCGTGGTCATAAATCAAGGACTACCTATATAATTTCCTGGGGATGTTGTACGAACATCTGGACTCAGCCAGAGGCCTGCAGCCTTCCTCGCAATTAAAGTTACGTTCTGGCCTGAAGGGAAAATTGGGGAAAACTCACCAGGAATAGGCGAAGAAGGCGAAGAACGGGGCGGAGATGGACAGCTGCAGCCAGCGCCAGTCGCGAATGGCGTACGCCAACCCTGCGAGCAGCACCTGCCCAGCTGTGCTGCAGTAGCTCTGGATGGAGACCACCACTGCCCGGGATTTGGTGGGCACCCACTCCAGACCTGGGAGAGGAAGAGGAAGACAAGCTGAAATGTCAGACCCCCCCCAGCAAGGGTAGGATGGATGGATCCATGATAGAAGAGAATAGTTGCAGCTCAGGGTTGAACTGAGAATCTCTGAGCTTCGTGGTTTTCTCGCGGACATTTCGTCACCCAACTAGCTAACATCTAACACTGAAGATGTCTGCTTGGTTGTCTTCTAACACTGAAGGGAGGGGGGTTTATGGAGGAGGGTGGGAGAGGAGGAGGAAGAGGAGGAGGAGGAGGACTGTGGGGTGCTTGGTACTCTCTGACCTTGGTGGTTTTCTTGCAGACGTTTCCTGACCCAACTAGGGAACATTGTCAGTGCTACAAGGGAGGGGGCTTGTAGAGAGGAGGAGGAGGAGGAGGAGGAGGAGGAGGAGGAGGAGGAAAAGGAGGAGGAGGAGGAGGAGGAGGAAGAAGAAGAAGAAGAACAAGAAGAACAAGAACAAGAAGAAGAAGAAGAAGAAAGAAAGAAATAGAAGAGGAGGAGGAAGAAGAAGAGGAGGAGGAAGAGGAGCAGGAGGAGGAGGAGGAGGAGGAGGAAGAAGAAGAAGAAGAAGAAGAAGAAGAAGAAGAAGAAGAAGAAGAAGAAGAAGAAGAAGAAGAAGAAGAAATAGAAGAGGAGGAGGAGGAAGAAGAGGAGGAGGAGATGGAGGAAGAAGAAGAAGAAGAAGAGGAGGAGGAGGAGGA
Source organism: Pantherophis guttatus (assembly GCF_059756535.1). Classification (NCBI taxonomy): domain Eukaryota; kingdom Metazoa; phylum Chordata; class Lepidosauria; order Squamata; family Colubridae; genus Pantherophis; species Pantherophis guttatus. The sequence goes on along the minus strand of NC_142080.1, from coordinate 10,936,977 downwards.
GGAGGAAGAAGAAGAGGAGAAGGAGGAGGAAGAAGAAGAAGAAGAAGAAGAAGAAGAAGAAGAAGAAGAGGAGGAGGAGGAGGAGGAGGAGGAGGAGGAGGAGGAGGAGGAGGAGGAAGAAGAAGAAGAAGAAGAAGAAGAGGAGGAGGAGGAGGAGGAGGAGGAGGAGGAGGAGGAGGAGGAGGAGGAAGAAGAAGAGGAGAAGGAGGAGGAGGAGGAAGAAGAAGAAGAAGAAGAAGAAGAAGAAGAGGAGGAGGAGGAGGAGGAGGAGGAGGAGGAGGAGGAGGAGGAGGAGGAGGAGGAGGAGGAGGAGGAGGAGGAGGACTGTGGGACTTGGTGCTCTCTGGGCTTGTTTGTTTTCTGGCAGACATTCCATGACCCAACCAGGCAACATCATCAGTGCCAGAAGGGAGTGGGAGTGGTTTCCTTTCATCATCATCATCATCATCACCAGTGGTAGCACTGATGAGGTTACCTAGTTGGGTGATGAAACATCTGCCAGAAAACAACCAAGCTCCGAGAGCACCAACCTAAGACTGCTTTCCAAAAATCGGAGGAGGGTCCCCTTGAGGCTAACCAGTCCAGCTCCTTGTTGACGCCAGTAGCCAAGCCATCAATGGAACCCAATATTTCTCCAGCTTTGCTACTTGGTGGACTTCAATTCCCAGAATTCCCCAGCCAGCATTGCCCACACTTCGCCCAATTTTAAAGCCGGCTGGCTGGAGAATTATTGGGAGTTGAAGTCCACCCAGCGCAAAGCTTGCCGAGCTTGGGAACCACAGCTCTAACCAAACCTTCACCCCGTATCTTCCCACGTGCCCCCCTTCCCAACCTGTCTACCCACCACTCACTTAAACAGATGTAATTCAGCAGGAATCCGGAGATGCCGATGCCGCTCAGGAAGCGGAAGATGCAATAGGTGAGGAAGCTGTTGGAGAAGGCGGCCCCGGTGCCCATGGTGGCCACCATCATCAGGGACCAAATCAGGATCAGCCGGCGTCCGTATCTGTGCCAAGAGGGTTTACAAGTAGGCTTAGCACATGTCGGTTCGATCCCAGGTTTCTTGGGGAGGGAGAGGGCAGGGGACGGATTTTGCGTAGGATTCGGAAGGGGGGCGCAATGCGAGACTTAAGAAATCATCCTTGCCTTTACGTAGCACAAACTCCTCTGTGTTTATCTCTTTGAGAGACAATTTTGGTCTAGAGGTTAAGGCACCCGGCTAGAAAGTGGGAGACGGAGAGTTCTAGTTCCGCTTTAGATACAAGGCCAGTGGGATGACTTTGGGCCAATCACCAGGAGACTGGGAGTTCTAGTCCCACCTTAGCTATGAAAGCTGATTGGATGACTTTGAGCCAATCACCAGGACACTGGGAGTTCTAGTCCCACCTTAGCTATGAAAGCCGACTGGATGGCTTTGGGCCAATCACCTGGAGACAGAGAGCTCTAGTCCTAGAGAGGAACAACTGGCTGGGTGACTTTGGGAGGGTAAAAGGACTCTTGCCTTGGGTAGGTGGCATTGGGCTACTAGAAGATCTCCAAGGTCCCTTCCATCTCTATGATTCTATGGGCCCATCTTTCCCTCTCAACCCAGCCCATCTCGCAGGGTTGTTGTGGGGAAAATAGGAGGATGAAGGTGTGTTAGATAGATATACGTCGGACATTTTCGCTGCCTTATTCGTAAAAATAATAAAGGCGGGATATAAATAAATAATAAGAGAGAGAAATACGCTCAGCTGCAAGGTTCAGACCGCCTAAAATGCACTCTTTTATTTGTAGAATTCTTGCCTTGCAGAATTCTGCGATTTGTATGTCCCCCTCTGGATCGGGCAGCCCCCCACCCACCCACCGACACCCCCCCCCCGTTTTCTTGGCTTGCGGAATTTTCCTTCGGCCGCCTGAAGCTTCTTACCTGTCCGAGAGGTCTCCCAAGACGAAGGCCCCCACCAGGACCCCTGCCATGAAGAGGGATTGGGCCAGGCTCTTCAGGGGCTGCAAGTTGCAGACCAGGTCCCACTGCAAGGACACAGAAGAAGAGAGAGCTGCAGAAAGGTTGGGGACCAAGGCCTTTAGGGCATTGCACGAAGAATTGGATAACTTCAGAAAAGTTCATAATTCCTCCACTTGGGCGTTCGCAGCGTGTCTGTATGTGTGTTTATCTGTACATGTGACAGAGAGCCTGGGAGAGCTCCCACGTCAAACTGTAGATCAGTGGTCCCCAGTCTTTTTGGCACTGAGGACTGGTTACGTGGAAGACCGTTTTTCCACGGATCGAGGCTGGCGGGTGTTGTCACCCAGGCCCAAGTAGTTAGTATTAAATACAAACAGTTCGAAAACAAACAGACTTTATTAGAACAGCTGAGAATTAACTCATTCTCAGCGTCGTCCAAACTAAATGAAAGCAAATTCTTCAAAACACCATTCCATAGTTTATCACCGACCTTGGGATAATTAGGCAAAGTGCCAAAGGCTTTTCTTGGCAAAAGCTCAGAAGCAGAAGACGCCAACAAGAAATGAATACAGTGAAACAAGAAGCAATTCTCTCAACGGTTGTTTTCCGGCAAAAAGCCCAAGAGCCGTTGCTGGTCCTTTAAGCCTTATGGGAGGGGCCAATCATCTCTTGGCCTTACTCCTGAGTCGTCCTCTTTGCTTGAGCTGCTCCTGCCTTCTGGCAGCTCTTCTCATACGTGCACTAGGAACAGGCTCCTCCTGTTCCTCTGCCTCTCTGCTGTCAGCCTCTGGAGGCTCCGGAGTCCGCACCTCACTCCCCGATGGCCCCGGCCCCATCTCTGCCTCTGACGCAGAGCCCTCATCCGGGCCTTCCCCAGCCTCCGGGACTGGCCCATGTTTTTCCTCATCCTCATCGCTATCCGACTCCGCTGCCAGCTCCGCAGGCTGCTGGCGGACCACAACAGAGGGGGGGATGGTTTCAGTTGTGCTTGCTCACCTGCTGCTCACCTCCACCTGTGCAACCCGGTTCCTACTGGGTTGGGGGGCCCTGCTGTAGCTATAGATCACATCACGACCTACATCATAAGCTGAGGGCATATATAGGTATCCTCGACTTACAACAGTTAGTTTAATGACCCAAGTTACAACGGTACTGAAACAAGTGAGTTATGACAGTTTTTCCCACTTACGACTGTTCCAACATCCCCACGGTCACATAATCAAAATTCAGATGCTCATATTTATGACGGGTTACAGTGTCCCGGGGGGTCACGTGATCCAACTTTTGTGACCCTCCGACAAGCGAAGTCAATGGGGAAGCCAGTTTCACTTAACAACATGTGACTAACTTAATAATTGTGGTGATTCACTTAGCAACGGTAGCCAGACAGGTTGTAAAATGGGGGCAAAGCTCAGTTCACAAATGTTTCACTTAGCAGCAGAAATTATGGGCTCTATTGTGGCCGTAAGACTAACTATACCAGTCCAGTATCAGATTTTTTTTCATATAAATGATGTTGAGCTTCAATGGCTAGATCAGTGATGGCTAACCTTTTTGGCATCGTGTGCCAAAAGTGAGGGGAGTGCGGCAAGGTCACCCATGTGTGTGCCCTTGCCACTGCGCGTGCGCCCCCGCCCCCTTTTAGCACATGATGGCACAGTGGGCCCGGTAGGCCCTTTTTTCACCCTCCCCAGGCTCCAGAGGCTTTCTAGGAGCCTGGGGAGGGCGAAAACGGCCTTCCCCACCCCTCCGGAGGCCCTCCAGAGGCAGGAAACAGCCTGTTTCCCTATTTCTGTTGGGCCCAGAAGGCCCGAAAATCAGCTGGCTGGCACACATGCGCGCCAGAGCTGAGCTCACGTGCCCACTGATATGGCTACGCGTGCCACCATAGGTTCACCATCACGGCCATATAGATTGACTGACTGGCTGATTAAATAAGTAAATAAACAAACAAAAAAATAAGTAAATAAAAGGAGCCGGAGGTGACCTCCGAACATACCTCCGTCACGATGGTGGAAGCGAAGGTGCTGTGGTCATACTGCCACCCGTCAAGGCAGGATTCCAGTCCCACCTCCTTGCCCGTCGTATCGTTGGCATCAGGCGCCAACCATCCCGCGAAGCGCTGGCAACTGTCCGGCTTCAGGTCTTGCCCGAGCGGCACCAGATTCTCTTGCTGGGAGAGGTTGCCCAGCTGCGCCCGCCTGCACCCGTGCTCTGGGGTGGCCGCGCTGAAGTTCTGCACCAGGTTGTGGCTGGCCAGGAACAGGACGGGCAACGAGAGGAAGAAGACTGAGAAAATCTGGAAGGTACCCATGCTGCCAACCTCCTCCAGCAGGTCCCCGAAGGGGATGGTGGCCACGGGAGGCCCTGGGCACAGGGAGAGGCGGCGTTGTTGTCCCTTCGCTGGAGCCATCTCTGTCCGGTTTTTCTGTCTTTTTCCTTACTGCCAAGGAAAGGATCCCCTTTTTATAAGCAAGGAGAGGAAACGGAGAGGGCAGGTTGGATTAATGAATGGCCATCAGGAAGCTGCGGCTGACCGGGCACCCCCTGGCATGAGAAGCAGGTAGGACAACAGCCATGGAAAAGGCAGGGTATGTGTGTGCGTTTGTGCATCTGTGTGTGTTTATGTCATTTTTTGGCCCGTCCTGTAATTTGCCCAGCTTTGCCCTTTTTCCTCCCACCCACCCCACTCCAAAAAAGCGATGTGCAGGCAGTCCTCGAATTACGACCGCAATGGAGCCCGGTATTTCCACGGCGAAGCGAGACAGTTGCTAAGGGAATCGCGCCCGTTTTGCGACCTTCCTTGCCACGATGGTTAAGGGAACCGCTGCAGTTGTTAAGTGAGTCACACGGTTGTTAAATGAATCTGGCTTCCCCCCACCCCCCATTGAGTTTGCTGCTGAGACGGTCACAAAAGGGGGGATTGTGTGACTCCGGGACATGGCGACCGTCCTAAATATGGGTAGTACTCAACTTGCAACAGTTCATTTTGTGACCATTCAAAGTTACAACGGGACTGGCAAAAAAGGGACCGTTTTTCACACTCGCGACCATTGTTAGCATCCCCGTGGTCACGTGATCGAAATTCAGAGGCTTGGCAACTGACTCATATTTATGACGGTCGCAGAATCCTGCGGGGGGCTGTCACGTGATCCCTTTTGCGACCTTCTGACAAGAGCCTTGGTGGTGCAGCGGACTAAAGTGCTGTTAAGTAGCACTTAGCTGCCAGCTGCCTGCAATTACTGCGAGTTCAAATCTCACCAGGCTCAAGATTGACTCAGCCTTCCATCCTTCTGAGGTAGGTAAAATGAGGCCCTGGATTGTGGGGGCAATAAGATGACTTTGTATAAAAACCGCTTATGAGGGGCCAAAAGAATGAAGGCTATTGCTATAAGTGCATTGTAAACCGCCCTGAGTCTTCGGAGGAGGGCAGCATATAAATTGAACTAATAAATAAATAAATAATAAGCAAAGTCGACGGGGTAGCCCGATTCGCTTAACAACCGTGTGAACTAACTTGCAATGATTCACTTTTAACAGCAGCGGCAAGCAAAGTCCTAAAACAGGTCAAAACTCGCTGAAATGTTTCACTTAGCAACAGAAATTGTGGGCTCTGTTGTGGTCGTAAGTCGGGGGCCAACGGCTGGCTGGGGAAATCTGGGAGTTGAAGTCGAGAAGGCCTTAGAACAGTGTTTCTCAACCTTGGTCGTTTGAAGATGGGTGGACTTCAACTCCCAGAATCCCCCAGCCGAAGTTGTTCCCCCTTTTAATTTGGGGAGAAATTGAGACTGATGTACCTCTACATCAGTACTGTCCATTTCCTGCGCTCGCTTTTGCCAGGTGCGCATATTCGTTCTAAGCCCCCAACGGTTGGCCTGGCGCTTTGGCGACGGGAACGTTCTACTTTGCAGAAAAGTTGCCAAGCTAGGATATTTTTTTTAGCCACGCTTTATCGAACAGGCTGCCTTTGAGATTAATAATACAAGATTCGCAGCAAGCCGATGCATCAAAATGCGTCATTTCATTCCTGGAACTTTCGTTTCGTTTATCATTTATGGAGAAATTCTCGGGAGCGCCTTCTTTAAAATCCTTGTGTCTTCTAATTGGAGGCGAACGCTCCCTCCCCACGCGGTCCTAGTTAATGAGTTTGCAGCAGCTTTCCCAGGTCCATCCTGTTGTCTTGCATCCAAGGATGGTCAGAACATGGCTAACCATTGATCAACCGACCTTCCCTTTCCTGCCAGCTCTGAGCACATGGAGGGAACTGAAAAATTCCTGGAAATAAACCTGCACACGGAGCCCTGTGTGCTACTTCCTCTAGACGCCTTCTCCTGGCCTTTTGACACAGTCCCTGCTGATTTGGGTGCACACGCACTGACAGCATCCTAGAGTCATCGGATTGGAAGGGATTTTAGAGGTCGTCTAGGCCAACCCCCTGTGCCGGTAGAACGAGGTGTTTCTCAACTTCAGCTGTGTTTATAGACTGCTTTGTTCTAGTTTGGTCTACATGTGGACCAGGGGTGAAATTCATTTACCTCCCCTACCGATTTGCAAATGTCTGCACATGCGCTGAAAATTGTCGCAAAAAAGGGACGTCATGACGTCCACGCGGGCGAGTGGGTGGGGCTTCGCACAGTCGGCCCTAATGTATCGCGCAATCCGGTAGAAACCAGCTGAATTTCAACCCCTGATGTGGACCAGTTGGGTCTAGTGCCGTGATGGCGAACCTATGGCACCTGTGACCAAAGTGGCATACGAAGCCATGTCGCCCGGCATGCACAGCCTTGCCTACTTATCTTCTGGGTTTCTGATGTGCATGTACGCGTGATGATCAGCTGTCCTTCGTGCGTGCAGCAGTGCCAAAAACCAGCCTGTGCATGCACGCCGACCAGCTGATTGTTGGGAATACATGCGCACCAGAACCCAGAAGTTCGGCTTTTCTGGAGCATGGCCCTGATGAGCGCACATGAGCACGCGCAATGTTTCCATGCAACCTTTTTGGCACTTCGTACCACTGAAAAGGTTCGTCATATAGTGGTTAAGGCACCAGGCTAGAAAGCAGGAGAATCCGAGTTCAAATCCCGCCTTAGGGATGAAAGCCAGCTGGGTGACTTTGGACCAATTACCAGGAGATGGTGAGTTCAGTGAAATCTACTTACCTTCGCTACCGGTTTGGGTGTGCTCACACCTCTTCTGTGCATGCGCAGATGGTTAAAAAGGGGATATAGTGACATCCTGGCGGGTGGTCGGAGCTTCCCGCTGCCGGCGCTACTGGTTCAGCAAACTGGATAGAACCGGGGGTGGGATTTCACCGCTGGGTGAGTTCTAGTCCCATCTTAGACACAAAAGCCAGCTGGGTGACTTGTGGAGAAAAAAAGGGAGGAAGGCATGTTGATAACTCAAGTGCCTTGAGTTATTTGTAAAAATAATTTTATTTATTTATTGTATTGTATTTTATTTTGATTTATATGTCGCCCTTCTCCGGAGACTCAGGGCGGCTTACAAGGCGTTAAGCAATAGCCTTCATACTTTTGTATATTTTATACAAAGTCAGCTTATTGCCCCCACAAATAATAAAGGTGGGATATAAATAAATAAATGTAGGCAAGAAATGTGTTAAGATCTGTAAACTTCAACTCCCAGAATTCCCCCCAACTGTCTGCTGGACCGAGATGGAGAAGCCCAGATGTTTTGCAGCAGCTGTCTTAGGTCCGGTCCTACAGTAGTCCTCGACTTACGACCACAAGTGGTAAGCAGGGTGGCGTTATCCTGCCCAATTTTATGACCATTCTTGCCATTGTTAATTGAATCAACGGCGGGAAGATCATTAAAGAGAAATCCAACCTACAACTAAGGAGAAATTTCCAGACAGTGAGTACAAACAGTGGGACAACTTGCCTGCGGAAGTCGTGGGTGCTCCAATCTTGGAGGCTTTTAAGAAGAGACTGGACAGCTATTTCTCTGAAATGGTATAGAGCAGTGAATGCCCAAACCGGAAATCTCATGCATGTGTGTGCATGTGTGTGTGAGCACCGGGAACCTGAAGGCCAGCAAGGCGGTGTGAGCATGCCTGTTTTTTGGCTGTTTTTTCGGGCCATTTTCAGGCCTGTTTTTTGGCCATTTTTCAGGCTGTTTTCAGGTCATTTTCCAGGTTGTTTCTAGGCTGTTTTTTGGGCCGTTTTCAGGCCATTTTGTGGCCATTTTCAGGCCTATTTTTCAGCCATTTTCCAGGTTGTTTTCAGGCCTGTTTTTTGGCTGTTTTTTTGGGGCCATTTTCAGGCCTGTTTTTTGGCCATTTTTCAAGCTGTTTTCGGGCCGTTTTCTTGGTTGTTTCCAGGCTGTTTTTTGGGCCGTTTTCAGGCCATTTTGTGGCCATTTTCAGGCCTGTTTTTTTGGCCATTTTTTGGCCGTTTTCAGGCCTGTTTTTTGGCCATTTTCCAGGCCTGGTTTTTGGCCGTTTTTCAAGCTGTTTTCGGGCCATTTTCTGGGTTGTTTCCAGGCTGTTTTTTGGGCCGTTTTCAGGCCATTTTGTGGCCATTTTCAGGCCTGTTTTTCAGCCATTTTGTGGCCATTTTCAGGCCTGTTTTTTGGCCATTTTCCGGGTTGTTTTCAGGCCTGTTTTTTGGCTGTTTTTTGGGCCATTTTCAGGCCTGTTTTTTGGCCATTTTTCAAGCTGTTTTCGGGCCATTTTCTGGGTTGTTTCCAGGCTGTTTTTTGGTCCGTTTTCAGGCCATTTTGTGGCCATTTTCAGGCCTGTTTTTTGGCCATTTTCTGGGCTGTTTACAGGCTGTTTTTTGGGCTTTGTTCAGGCCATTTTTGGGGCGTTTTCCAGGTCATTTTCCAAGCCATTTCCAGGCCTGTTTTTTGGCCATTTTCAGGCTGTTTTCAGGCTCTCCGGCGCCCAGAAAGAGCAGCTGGCAATGGCGTGCGTGCCCACAGAGAGCGTTCTACTTGCCACCTCTGGCACGCGTGCCATAGTTTCGCCATCACGGGTATAGAGTCTCCTGCCTTCAGCAGGGGGTTGGACTAGAAGATCTCCAAGGTCCCTTCTAACCATGTTATTCTGTAATTCATCTCTTCCTCCCCCCCCCCCGCTTTAAATTCTGCGTTATTTCAATGATCAGCGATCACGTTGACTTTGACTGCACGGATGCGACGATCTTGCTTTTAAATCTCCTGAGTTTATTTTTCCACGCAAAAGCTGCTATCGGCAGAAGAGCAGAGAAGGAATTGATCAGAAAATGCATTTCAGAAAGGTGAACCTGGGGCTTAGCGATGAGAGGGCATCCGAGCCACCAGCACCCCCGCCCGCCCGATCTGCTTATCCAGATTATTGAACGACTGGCAGCTGCATTCGCATAGCCTGCTAAGCTTGGTTAGTTTCAACTTGGATTAGTTTCCTCAAAATTTAGCATCTTGGACAAGCCCTGCCTATTAGCTCGATTGATGATTCGTGCATTATTGCAGGGACTCCGAAAATGGATTCATTCACAGGCTGTATAATCCCAGGCACCGTTTCGGTGCTAAATCCCTCCCAGGCCGCTGTAGATTATTTTGTGAATTGCAATTAAGCAGCTCAGCGGATCATAAGAGATTCCCCTCCCCTCTCCGGCATGGGAGCATCTCCTGAATTGCAAGTCGCCATTCCCAGGGTCAAGATACGTTTGGGTTTTCGTTGTTATTGTAATTCTGTTTCTTTTTGGGTGGCAATTTTGTTTGTCCCCTGATTTATGAAGGCCAGCGATACAAGCCTTGACGGCGATCAGAGCAGTAAATAAATACAGGGGGAAAAAAAGGAACGGTCAGATCCTTGATTTGGCAAAACAACTTGTTTGCAAAAAAGATTCTTTGGACTGTTGACTCTGGAGGAGACAGCCGGGGGTGTGTATGTGAGAGAGAGTGGGTCATTTCCTTTTTTCAGTCCTGGATGGCAAAATAAACCGGGTTGGTCTTGGGTGCCAATTAAAGACTTTCCAGTTTCAGCTGGTTTTCTCTCCCGATGAAACTCTGGCAGGTGCCAGGCAAGGCAGGGGTGAACGAGGACTTCCTAATCAAAGGGCGAACCTCGAGTCGCACTCCTCTTCACGGGTCGGTGGTCACATTGGCTGAGGGACCGCTGCACAATTCAGCCAATATACCCTGCTGCAGCTGGATCCGGATGCCACGGCATGACACCAACGGGGAGATTACGGGGCAATAGCTTGTGGTGTTAAGCAGTGGTAGGTTTCACATTATGTTACTACTGGTTCGCCGCGCGAGCGCCGGTTTGCACACGTGCCTGCCTTCCGTGCATGCACCCGGCCTCAAAAACGTGTCTAAATAGAATGGCATAGAGCCGGTGTGTGTGTGTTTAGGGGCGGGGAGGACTGGTCCACCCACGATTTCCGCAACCGGTTCGGGCGAACCGATCCGAACCGGCTGAATACCAGCTCTGGTGTTCGGTTGAACTCAGCATGTTTGCTGAGTTAGAATCAGTATCAGAGAGTCGGAGGTCTTGTAGTCCAACCCCCTGCACAAGCAGGAGATCCTATACCATTTCAGACAGGTGGCTATTTAGTCTTTTCTTAAAAGCCTTCAGTGATGTAGCACCCACAAAATCTAAAGGCAAACCGTTCCACTGGCTCAGGGGTCAGCAACTTGTGGCTCCAGAGCCACATGTGGCTCTTTGGGCCCTCTGCTGTGGCTCCCTGTCACCCCGCCACTGGCTGGCCCCACCCCTCGTCCTCCCCTCCCAGTCACTCCTTGCCTGGACTGAGAAGATAAGGGCAATGGCGAAGGATGGAGAAGTGTCCGAGAGATACAGAGAGAGGGGAAGAAAGGGAGACATAGAGAGATACAGAGAGAGAGGGAGAGAGGGAGACATAGAGAGATACAGAGAGAGGGAGAGAGAGGGAGACATAGAGAGATACAGAGAGGGGGAGAGAGAGAGACATAGAGAGATACAGAGAGAGGGAGAGAGACATAGAGAGATACAGAGAGAGGGAGAGAGAGAGAGACATAGAGAGATACAGAGAGAGAGGGAGAGAGGGAGACATAGAGAGATACAGAGAGAGGGAGAGAGAGGGAGACATAGAGAGATACAGAGAGGGGGAGAGAGAGAGACATAGAGAGATACAGAGAGAGGGAGAGAGACATAGAGAGATACAGAGAGAGGGAGAGAGAGAGAGACATAGAGAGATACAGAGAGAGAGGGAGAGAGGGAGACATAGAGAGATACAGAGAGAGGGAGAGAGAGGGAGACATAGAGAGATACAGAGAGGGGGAGAGAGAGAGACATAGAGAGATACAGAGAGAGGGAGAGAGACATAGAGAGATACAGAGAGAGAGACATAGAGAGATACAGAGAGAGAGGGAGAGAGAGAGACAGAGAGATACAGAGAGAGGGAGAGAGAGAGACATAGAGAGATACAGAGAGAGAGGGAGAGAGAGAGATATAGAGAGATACAGAGAGAGGGAGAGAGAGAGAGACATAGAGAGATACAGAGAGAGGGGGAGAGAGAGAGATACAGAGAGGGGGGGAGAGAGAGACATAGAGAGATACAGAGAGAGGGGGAGAGAGAGAGATACAGAGAGAGGGGGGGAAGAGAGACATAGAGAGATACAGAGAGAGGGGGAGAGAGAGAGATACAGAGAGAGGGGGAGAGAGAGAGATACAGAGAGAGGGGGGGAGAGAGAGAGATACAGAGAGAGAGGGAGAGAGAGAGACATAGAGAGATACAGAGAGAGAGGGAGAGAGAGAGACAGAGAGATACAGAGAGAGGGAGAGAGAGAGACATAGAGAGATACAGAGAGAGAGGGAGAGAGAGAGATATAGAGAGATACAGAGAGAGGGAGAGAGAGAGAGACATAGAGAGATACAGAGAGGGGGGGAGAGAGAGAGATATAGAGAGATATAGGGAGAGGGGGAGAGAGGGAGACATAGATACAGAGAGAGGGGGGAGAGAAAGCGACAGAGAGCGAAACAGAGAGAGTGGGGAGTGGAGAGGGAGAGAGGGGAGAGAGAGAGATGTCAAAAGGATTTTGTGGTTCCCGGTGTTTTTTAACAACTGGTTGTCTGCCCTAATGACCGACTGGGTAGGCGTGGCTAGGGGGGGTCATGTGACCGGTGGAAGTGAGTGACATCGAGTTGGCCACGCCCACCCAGGTTTTGTGGCTCCCGGTGTTTTCTTTTCTGTGGGAAACGGGTCCAAATGGCTCTTTTTGAGTATTTAAGGTTGCAGACCCCTGCACCGGCTTATTTTTCACACTGTCAGGAAATTTCTCCTTCATTTTAGGTCGCTTCTCTCTTTTAATGATCTTCCACCCTTGACTTCTTGTCCTGCCCTCATGATTCAGGAAGGAATCGTAGGACTGGAAGGGACCTCAGAGGTCGTCTAGTCCAACCCCCTGCTGAAGGCAGGAGCCTTATACCATCCCAGTCAAATGGTTCTCTAATCTCTTTTCAAAAACCTTCAGTGAAAGTTGAAGCTCACACAACTTCTGAAGGCAACTTCTGTTCCACGGGTTGATTCAGAAAATGTCTCCTTATTTCCAGGTTGAATCTCTCCTTGTTCAGTTTCCATCCATTCTTCCTTGTCTGGCCTTCAGGTGCTTTGGAAAATAGCTTGACCCTCTTCCTCCTCTCTGGGGCAGCCCCTCAAATATTGTAAGACTGCTATCCTATCTCCCCTGGTCCTTCTCTTCACTGGACTAGCCAGGCCCAGTTCCTGCAACCTTCTTCTTATGTTTTAGTCTCCAGCCATCCTGGTTGCTCTTCTCTGCACATTTTTCTAGAGTCTCACCAGGGTGTCTTGTATTTTGCAGCTTCCCCAAATGACAAATTAATCAGTAAGCAAATTTAAACGCACTCTCAGACCCCAAACTTTCTCTTTATTTCTACTCTCCTTCTGAGAATTGCTGAGTTTTACTCACGGATGGACAGAGTTCTTAGCAAAATGCTTTTAAAAAAAAAAAAAAAATCTAGGTCAGCCATCGCCTCTTTGGCACAAAATCTTGGCAGTTGCCATTCAAAAGTACAAGTACAAGGAACACTGTATTTAACTTGTCTTCTTTATCTGGGTCTAACGCTGTAAAAAAAACAAAAAAACCACTGCTGTTTTCATTCCTAAATATGGAGAGGGTTTTGTTTTTTAAAAAAAATGCTTTCCTGCAAGCCTGATAAAGAATTAATGTCCCCCAAAGCTTGCTCAGTTTCCCAAGAGTTTCTCTAGGTTCACCCATCGTGCAAAACTTACAACCTGGGGGGAATGGAATGGAATAGAATACAGAATGGAATGGAATGGAATGGAATGGAATGGAATGGAATGGAATGGACTGGACTGGACTGGACTAGACTAGAATCTGGAAGGGACCTTGGAGGTCTTCTAGTCCAGCCCCTTGGAGACCCTATCCCAGTGATGGCTAATCTTTTCCAGACCGAGTGCCCAAAGTGTGCGAGTGTGGGCATGAATGTGCGTGCACGTGCCCAAACCCCCAAAATGCAATGCGTGTGCAGCCCCGTTAATGCACCCCACTCCCTGAGCATGTACCCCACCCCTCACGCATGCCCGGCAGAGACCCGAAGACCAGCTGGCTGGTGGGAGGCGTGTGTGCATTTGCGGCAAAGCTAAACTGGGGCAACGGCTCACGTGCCCACAGAGAGGATGTTGCATGCCACCTCTGGCACGCGTGCCATAGGTTTGCCATCACGGCCCTATCCCATTTCAGACAAGTAGCCGTCCAGTCTCTTCTTAAAAACCTCCAGTGATGGAGCGCCCACAACTTCTGGTGGCAAGCAGTTCCGCTGGTTAATTGTGCTCACTGTTAGGAAGTTTCTCCTTCATTCCAGGTTGCTTCTCTCCTTGATTGGTTTCCATCCGTTTGTTTCTTGTCCTGCCCTCAGGTGCTTTGGACAATAAGCTGACCCCCTTTTCTTTGTGGTGGTAAATCTTTGTAGTGGGTTGTGTTCACCGGCGTAAGAATGCAGCAGAGCTGTGTTTCAACCACGGGATAACCACGGATTATTTTTTTTCCACCTATGGGCAGATCTCCGATTGTGAAGCAGGCGAAAACAGGTTTTATGGTTTCCCATCGGCTGATAAAATTTGCCAGGCCGTATTGTCAGGGAATTGCGCAGCCGGTGTCTAAACGGAGTCGGAGACGCTGACACGAACTTGTACTTTTACACAAATAAATATATTTTGCAACTCTATATACGCAGCACACTGGGAGTGGTGCGGTGGCCTAGAGGGGGAGCTCTCGCCTCACAGTCAGGAGGCTGTGAGTTCAATCCCAGGGAGAGATATTTCTTTCTCTGGGCATAATGAGAATAGATCTGCCGAACAAAACTCCACACTGGCGACAGGAAAAGCATCCGGCCAGTAAACATTCTGATAGCTCCATTCAGTTGCCCAGACTCCACCCCGCAAGGGATTATGGGGTCATTAAAAGATGATGATGATGATTGGTATCTGAATATAGATCTTTTTAATATTCATGTTTTGTTGTTTTTTTAATCTAGGTACATATTGCAAGCCCATGTAGGATATGCAATAGACCTGTGATGGCGAACCTATGGCACGAGTGCCAGAGGTGGCACACAAGAGCCCTCTCTGTGGGCATGTGTGCCATCATCAGCTGCTCTTCTCGTTTCCAGCCCACACGTGTGTGCTGGTCTTCAGAAAACAGCCCGAAAAATGGCCCAATAAATGGCCAAAAACAGGAGGCTGCATATCCTACATGGGCAGTTTATCACAGTTTATCAGTGTCCAATAGCACGCTGTCCAGATGTTTTGGGAATGGCTTGGATGTTCGCTCCGCTCAATGCAATTCTGCATTCGGTCTATGGCAGGGGTGAAATCCAGCAGGTTCTGACAGGTTCTGGAGAACCGGTAGCGGAAATTTTGAGTAGTTCGGAGAACCGGCAAATGCCACCTCTGGCTGGCCTCAGAGTGGGGTGGGAATGGGGATTTTGCAGTATCCTTCCCCTGCCACGCCCACCAAGCCACGCCCACAGAACCGGTAGTAAAAAAATTTGGATTTCACCACTGGTCTATGGAGATTCTCAGGCATCAGGTCCCTGGTTGTCCCAAAAATGTTTTTTTTTTTTTTCAAGAGGCAGCTGGACTTTCCGGTTTTTCTTCGAAGACGTTTCGCTTCCCCTCCCAGAAGCTTCTTCGGCTCTTGCCGTTGTTTCATTGTTCTTTGGTCAGAGCCGAAGAAGCTTCTGGGAGGAGAAGCGAAACGTCTTCGAAGAAAAACCAGAAAGTCCAGCTGCCTCTTGGAAAATAAAAATAGCACCTTTGGGACACTTCTGCATTCTGTTCCCAGGTTTCCTTGAAGGCTGGTTTGATCCGTTCCTGACATCCGGGCTGCCTCCCCACTGCCATCGTCTTCCCATTCCAGTGGTGGGTGTGGCTTGGTGGGCATGGCATGGCTTGGTGGGCATGGCTTGGTGGGCGTGGCAGGGGAAGGATACTGTAAAGTCTCCATTCCCACCCCGCTCCAGGGGAAGGTTACTGCAAAATCCCCATTTCCTCCCAATCAGCTGGGACTCGGGAGGCAGAGAATAGATGGGGGCTGCTGGGCCAGTCAGAATTTTTACTACCGGTTCTACGAACTACTCAACATTTCCGCTACCGGTTCTCCAGAACTGGTCAGAACCTGCTGAAACCCACCTCTGTCCCATTCCCATACTTCTGTTTGCTAACTCTAATTTCTTTGACACACAAACACACCCTGCATTTTATGGCAGGATGCCAACAAAGCGCAAAAGCTAAAATATGGCAGATCGGACAATCCCTCTGTTGATGCTGCCTAGGACTGCATTAGCTTTCTTGGCAGCTGTGGCACACTGCTGGTTTCTACTTAAGTGGTTGTCCATTAGGACTCCTACATCCCTCTCACGGTTACTGCTATGGAGCAAGGTACCACCTACCCTGACCCACCTTTCCCCCCCCTAAAAGGGGGTGAAAATTTAGGTGGGTCTTATACACCGAATGTAGCCCCGCCCACCCACTGGCCCCCACCCTTTGGCCTCTGCCTCGCAGCAGTTACCTCCTTGCAAGCAAACAGCAAGAAAAAACGGCTCCTTTCAGCTTCAGCACAGCCTAATTAGCACAAGTTGATTGGATCGGCCTCCCGGCTCTCAGCTGATTTGCTCTCAGCTGTTTTGCGCAGGGCTCTGCTGCTTGCTGCAAAGAGGTAAATTGCTGGAGCAGATTTTTTTTTCTCCTTGTGCTAATCAAGCTATGCTGAAAACAAAACTGAAAGTAAAGCAGGCTGTTGGCTGTTTGCTGCAATGAGGCAAAATTGCTCAGAGGCAGAGGCAGATTTCTTTTTCTTCTTTTTCTCACTCAAAAAGATAGGTGGGTCTTATACTCCGAAAAATACGGTATTCTACACCTGTGCATTTGGTTTTTCCTGCCTAAAAGTAAAACCTTGTTTTTCTCATCACGGAACCGCATCTTGTTGGCAAACCTGTATATGTCAACCTCCCCTGAATTGCAGCATTTTTAACTGTTATTTTCCACTGCCAGTTTTTGCCAGATGGCGGGGGGGGGAGCTAGGTTGACAAAATATAAAAGGTCTGTATTTTTTTAATAAATAGTTTCTTGTGTGACCAATCTGAACCACAATGAAATCAAGGTTTCATTCACAGACCCAAATTCATTTAATTGTTTTAAAGGAGCCCCAGAATTGTAAAGTTTAATAAACTCTGGCCAAACTACAATTTGATGGCCCAAAGAAAAGAAAAACGAGAAAATCCAGTTGCCTCTTGGAAAAAAGCACTTTTGGGACAACCATGACCTGGATGCCTGAAAATCTCCATTTAGACATTTTATTTATTTTTTACTTCTTTGATTTATTATTCGATTTATATGCCGCCCTTCTCCGGAGACTCAGGGCGGCTTACAATGCGTTAAGCAATAGCCTTCATACTTTTGTATATACCTGCTTAGTAGGGCTTTCGCCCCCCCCTCAAGCGGTGTTCTTTTTAAATACAAAGTCAGCTTATTGCCCCCACAATCCGGGTCCTCATTTTACCTACCTCGGAAGGATGGAAGGCTGAGTCAACCTTGACCCTGGTGAGATTCGAACTCGCAGTAATTGCAGGCAGCTGGTGCTACTTAACAGTGCTTTAGTCTGCTGCGCCACCAAGGCTCCTTTGGGACATAGGGTCCCAAAGCTAAATATTGTCAGCAGTATATTTGGAAAGGAAAGATTGTCTACTCATTTCCATGATTAGACAATCTGTGACTTGTTGGGTTATCGTTAGAGTTATATTTCCTTGTATAAACATATATTTCCTATATAAACATATAAACAGAGATATTTCCTTGTCTGGTTTGGTTCTGCCACCCTACAAGACAGACACGGACTTCACAGGATCATTAGAACTGCAGAAAACACCATGGCTACCAACCTGCCTTCCATGGAGGACCTGTCTACTGCACGAGTCAAAAGGAGGGCTGGGAAAATATTTACAGACCCCTCACATCCTGGACATCAACTGTTTCAACTCCTACCCTCAAAACAACGCTATAGAGCACTGCACACCAGAACAACTAGACACAAGGACAGTTTTTTTCCCAAACGCCATCACTCTGCTAAACAAATAATTCCCACAACACTATGAAACTATTTACTAAGACTGTGTTACTATTATTCTTCTCATCCTTCCTATTACCTATCTCCTTCTACTTATGGCTATAACCTTGTTGCTTGTATCTTTACGATTTATATCGTTTTATTTAGTTTCCCACGTAGTATGATTTTGATTGCTTATTTAGTATCCTATGACTATCACTAAGTGTTGTATCTTATGATACTTGATGAATGTATTTTTTTCTTTTTATGTACACTGAGAGCCTATGCACCAAAGACAAATTCCTTGTGTGTCCAATCACACTTGGCCAATAAATATTCTATTCTATTCTATTCTATTCTATTCTATTCTATTCTATTCTATTCTATTCTATTCTATTCTATTCTGAGAAAAAAATGACAGGCAAACAAGCAGGAGTGGCTTCTGACTTCCTGCTGGCTTCCCCATTGATTTTCCTGAGCTGTGGTGGCGCAATGGTTAGAGTGCAGTACTGCAGGCTCCTTCTGCTGACTGCCGGCTGCCTGAAATTTGGCAGTTCAAATCTCACCGGGCTCAAGCTTGACTCAGCCTTCCATCCTTCTGAGGTGGGTAAAATGAGGACCCAGATTGTTGGGGGCAAGAGGCTGACTCTGAAAACTGCTTAGAGAGGGCTGGAAAGCACTGTAAAGCGGTAGATAAGTCTTAAGTGCTGATCATTAAGACCAGCTGTCTGCAATTAAAGTAAATTCAAATCTCGCCAGGCTCAAGGTTGACTCAGTCTTCCATCCTTTCTAAGGTAGGTAAATTGAGGACCTGGATTGTGGGGGCAATAAGCTGACTTTGTATAAATATACAAAAGAATGAAGGCTATTGCTTAGCACATTGTAAGCCGCCCTGAGTCTCTGGAGAAGGGCGGCATATAAATCAAATTTAAAAAAAAAAAGTACTATTGCTATTGTCCGTCCTTCCTTCCTTCGTTCCTTCCTTCCTTCCTTCCTTCCTTCCTTCCTTCCTTCCTTCCTTCCTTCCTTCCTTCCCTCCCAGTGGTTAGGATGCAGTATTGCAGGCTAACTCTGCCCACAGCCAGGAGTTCAGTCCTGACTGGCTCAAAGTTGACTCAGCCTTCCATCCTTCCCAGGTTGGTAAAACGAGGATCCAGATTGTTGGGGGGCAAGAGGCTGACTCTGAAAACTGCTTAGCGAGGGCTGGAAAGCTCTGTAAAACAGTATATATGTTGCCAAATTTCAATCCTATCGAGATCATGGTTGGTCCCCAATTTTGGGTGCATTCTGCAAGTTAGCCCATATGTTAATTTCAAAATAGTTGCACTAAAATGCACCGTTTCACCCAATGAAAAGTTACAAACAATCCAACAGACACGTAGCATACAGATAGATTTGTTCGTTTCATGAATTATTTTGAGTACATGCAGAAGCCAATGCGAAAACACTCTCCGAATTCCGTGATAGCACGGCGGATGAAGGTTATCATTGAGACTCATATTATATTACCATGCTTTTCTGAATAAGCAAAAATATGGCAGTATTCACATTACACCAAAACAAACCACAGCAGCTGGGGTCGCTCAATCATATTCCAGTTTCTCTGCGCGGTTAACTTACAATTACAGCATTATGGAAATCCAAAATTAAAAAAAAAAAAGGATTGAGCTAATCACTGTTCAATTATCTATGCACAGGTAAGCACGTTACAGGACGGGGAAAAAAAATCTCATATTGCAAGTAAAATATTCCTTAGGAGTTCCAGATTGGATATAGCCTTATCTTTTCATAAGATCATCCCTGTTTGTGGCTATTATTTTGCAGTTTAATTAAGTGCTACCTAAAGAACTCACAGATAATTTTCTTTCCCGTCTCATAGACTCATTGCTGTGAGGTAGTCCTCAATTTACAATCACAACTGAGCCCAAAATTTATGCTGCTGAGTGAGACAGTTTTTAAGTGAATTTTGCCACATTTTACAACCTGTCTTCAACAGAGTAACAGAGTTGGAAGGGACCTTGGAGGTCATCTAGTCCAACCCCCCACCCAAGTAGGAGACCTTACATCTTTTTGACAAATGGCAGTCCAATCTTTTCTTCAAAGCTTCCAGTGATGAAGCTCCCACAACTTCCGAAGGCAACTTCTGTTCCATGGGTTGATTGTTCTCACGGTCAGAAAATTTCTCCTTATTTCCGGGTTGAATCTCTCCTTGGTCAGTTTCCATCCATTCTTCCTTGTCTGACCTTCAAAGGTGCTTTAGAAAATAGCTTGACCCCCTTCCTCCTCTCTGGGGCAGCCCCTCAAATACTGGAAGATGCTCTCCTGTCTCCCCTGGTCCTTCTCTTCACCTGTCTTGCCACAGTTGTTAATTGAATTATTGCAGCTGTTAAATTAGTAATCCGGTTGTTAAGTGAGTCTGGCTTCCCCATGGACTTTGTCAGAAGGTCACAAAAGGGGCACTGCAACCGTCATAAATACGAGCCCATTGCCAAGCCTCCAAATTTTCACCAGATGGCCCTGAGGAATGCTGCTACGGTCGTTAAATGTGAAAAACGGTCACAAGTCACTTTTTTCGGTGGACAGTTGTAACTTCGGTCACTAAATGAACTGTTGTAAGTGGAGAACGATCTGTATTCTGCTGCCTAGAGCTGATGACTTGAGGTCGGCAGTTGAAGCTCCCCGTTTCGTTCCACGCAATTTCTGGAATATGTATTGATTTTTGCCGCCGTCTTCTCTAGACGTTAGTATCCGAATATAGATCTTTTTAACATTCGTATTTTATTGTGTTTACTCATCTAGGTGAAATATATTAATATACATTGCCTGTTTGTGTATGATATGCCTTACGCCAAATAAATTAATTCACCGGCGTAGTTGCTATATGCCTAAGTAGCAAAAGAGCAAGCAGATATTCTAACTATCTCTTGCAGAGTCATCCTCGTTTCCCAGGATGGGAAATGATTTATGTCTGGCTCAGGAATTCTGGGAGTTGAAGTCCACAAGTCATAAAGGGGGCCCATCGTTCCCCACCGCTGCTCATAGCGTAACAGAGTTGGAAGGGACCTTGTAGGTCATCTAGTCCAACCCCCTGCCATTTAGAAGTCTCTTTGATTCTTGTTTATATCATTCTTTTTCAATTATACTGCAGATTTAAGCTAGTGGGATTGGAACCCCTTTGGCTGGGGAGGATGGATGATGCAGATGGACTGCTCGAGAAGAGTCCTGTGGGATCGGCTGGGGAGGATGGGTACTGCAGCTACATGCCTAGAAGAGCCTTATGGGACCGGCTGGGGAGGATGGGTGATGCAGCAGGATGTCCTGAGAGCAGCGTCATGGGACTGGCTGGGGAGGATGGGTACTGCAGCTGCATGCCCCAAGAGCAGCCCCATAGGACCGGCTGGGGAGGATGGCTACTGCAACTGGAAGCCTAGAAGAGCCATGTGGGATCGGCTGGGGAGGATGGGTACTGCAGCTGGATGCCCCAAGAGCAGCCTTGTGGGATCGGCTGGGGAAGATGGGTGGTATAGATGGATGCCCCGAGAGCAGCCCCATAAGACGGGCTGGGGAGGATGGGTCTTGCAGCTGGAAGCCTAGAAGAGCCTTATGGGACCGGCTGGGGAGGATGGGTACTGCAGCTGCATGCCCCAAGAGCAGCCCCATAGGACCGGGTGGGGAGGATGGGTACTGCAACTGGAAGCCTACAAGAGCCATGTGGGATCGGCTGGGGAGGATGGGTACTGCAGCTGGATGCCCCAAGAGCAGCCTTGTGGGATCGGCTGGGGAAGATGGGTGGTATAGATGGATGCCCCAAGAGCAGCCCCATAGGATGGGCTGGGGAGGATGGGTCCTGCAGCTGGAAGCCTAGAAGAGCCATGTGGGATCGGCTGGGGAGGATGGGTACTGCAGCTGGATGCCCCAAGAGCAGCCTTGTGGGATCGGCTGGGGAAGATGGGTGGTATAGATGGATGCCCCAAGAGCAGCCCCATAGGATGGGCTGGGGAGGATGGGTCCTGCAGCTGGAAGCCTAGAAGAGCCTTGTGGGACCGGCTGGGGAGGATGGGTCCTGCAGCTGGATGCCCTGAGAGCAGCCCCATAACACGGGCTGGGGAGGATGGGTCCTGCAGCTGGAAGCCTAGAAGAGCCATGTGGGATCGGCTGGGGAGGATGGGTCCTGCAGCTGGATGCCCTGAGAGCAGCCCCATAGGACGGGCTGGGGAGGATGGGTCCTGCAGCTGGAAGCCTAGAAGAGCCTTGTGGGACCGGCTGGGGAGGATGGGTCCTGCAGCTGGATGCCGAGAGCAGCCCCATAGAACGGGCTGGGGAGGATGGGTCCTGCAGCTGGAAGCCTAGAAGAGTCTTATGGGACCGGCTGGGGAGGATGGGTCCTGCAGCTGGATGCCCTGAGAGCAGCCCCATAGGACGGGCTGGGGAGGATGGGTCCTGCAGCTGGAAGCCTAGAAGAGCCTTGTGGGACCGGCTGGGGAGGATGGGTCCTGCAGCCGGACTGCCACCTGAGGACGGAGCACCGGGGCTCCAGCGGGCGGCGCTCCTCCTCCTCCTCCTCCCTGCCAGCCCCGCGCAAAAGGCGCATCTGGGCAGAGAGAGCGCTCCAACCCCCTCCTCCTCCCCCCTCCCCTCTCCCTCTCTCTCTCTCTCTCTCGGGCGGGGCCGGAGGGGCGATGACATCACCTCTGCCGGAGCCTGACGCAGCTTCTATTTTTAGGGGGCCAATGGGAAGGGCCCCCGCCGGGGTCACGTGGGCAGCAGGGGCAGGCAGGTGGCTCAGCCGGCGAGCCAGCCAGCCAGCGAGCGCGCGCACGGGAGAGGGGAGGGGGGGGCAGGAGGAGGCGCGTGCACGGCGTCTCCCGGGCTGCTGCTCCGTTGCTGCTGCTGCTGCTGCGACGCCCGCGGGGAGCGAGCAAGGAAGGGAGGAAAGCAGGCAAGCAGGCCATGCACCTGCCCGCACCTGCCGGCTAGCCGTCGCCTCTCGCTCGCTCGCTCTCTCCGCCCGGGGCTGCAGCTGCTGCAAGGGGGCCCCCCCATGGGAAGGGGCCGGCCCGGGCCCCGCCTGCCTGCTCCCTGCTCGGGGATGATGCCTCCTTGAAGCCAGCAAGCCCGGCCGGGAGGAGGAGAAGAAGCAGCAGCAGCAGCTGAGCCCGCCTTGACCTTGCTCGGGACGCCCGCTTTGCAACCTGTTGGCCGCATCTGCGAGGAGGAGGAAGAAGAAAGAGAGAGGGAGAGAGAGGGGAGGGGGGGTCTCTCCTCTCTGCCGCCAGGCCGCTGCCCAACCGGTGCAGCCCCTCCATCCGTCCCTCCATTCCTCCCTCCTTCCTTCCCTCCATCCATCCTTCCCTTTCCCTATTCCTCCATCCATCCATCCATCCATCCATCCTTCCATCCGTCCCTCCATCCATCCATCCATCCATCTTCATTCCTCCCTCCATCCCTCCATCCATCCCTCCATCCATCCATCCATCCATCTATCTTCATTCCTCCCTCCATCCCTCCTTCCATCCATCCCTCCATCCCGGAGCACCAGGGGCTTCACTTGACTGGCTGGCACAGGCTTCATTTGCTTCCCCCCCACCTCCTTTTTCAAAGGGTCTCCCTGCAGCAGCAGCAGCCCCCCCCCCGCTTCCTCTTGACGGGAGGGGGGTCCTGAAATGGATGCCCGGACGGACTGCAGCCACCCCCCCTCCTTTTGATGTGACCCGCTGCTGAGGACTTCCGCTCACCTGCATCCTTTCCTTCCCTCCCACCCGCCCGCCACAAACACAGACACACCTGAGATTTGGCAAGGAGCCAGACTCTGCGACCTCCCCCTACCCCTCCATCCCTTAACCGGGACAGGTGATGGGGTTCCCGCTGCATCCGGAGGGGATGCCCGGCGCCCCCCTGCGAGATTAAGCCCATCGCCGTGGGTCAAAGCAGACACGGACGGACTGTCCCGCTTAACGACATGGAGACCAAAATCCCGCCGGCCGTCACTCCGACCAGCCCTTCGTCGCCCGGGCTGTCTCCGGTACCGCCGCCGGATAAAGTGGACGGTTTCTCCCGACGGTCGCTACGCCGCTCCCGCCAGAGACGGTCGCACAGTTCTTCCCAGTTCCGATACCAGAGCAATCAGCAGGAGCTGACACCTCTCCCCCTGTTGAAAGGTAGGACTGGGGAGGGGGGGGGAGGAGGGGAGGGCTGCCAGGGCTCGGCTGGCCTGCTGGACATCGGACCCCTGCCCCGTGAATTGGGGCTTTTGCCGGATGCCCAGGGTTTAAATTCACCCCCCCACCCCATTGGGTGCCAGTTTGATGCCAGGCTGGTTCGAAAGAGGCGGCTTTGCCAAGCTGTGGGCCGGAGACAGGCCAGACCCAAATAGAAGACAGAGTTGGAAAGGGGACCTCGGAGGTCTTCTAGTCCAACCCCCTGCTCAAAACTATACCGCTTCGCCAAATGAATCCTGCGTTGCCTCTGCAGAACTTGCTCCGATAAACTGTAGTTTTGCTTATTTGTGAATCCAACTTGAGGGGTAGGAGTAGCTTGTTAAATGATGGCTTGTACCGTGCAGTCTTGGATTGTTTCATACAGTAAAACTCTGGGTAATTTAATTTTTTTTAATATCTTTATCCTGCCTCTATTGTTTTTAACAAAGAGAAGGCAAGGGGGTTGGAGTAGAAGACCTCCAGGGGTCCTTCCCGCCTTATTATTCTATGTTCGAAGGCAGCAAATATATCCAATGCTCCTTCTTCCTCCTATTTTCCCCCACAAAACAGCCCTGCGAGGTAGGCTGGTCTGAGAGAGAAGGACTGGTGCAAAGTCACCCAGCTGGCTTTTTGTGCCTAAAGACGGGACTAGAACTCCCTGTCTCCTGGTTTGGCAATAAATAAACCAGAGCCATGCATTGGGGAAATTTAATATATTGGATTTTTATCTTGCTTTTTTTTTTACCGTATAAGTAACTCAAGGCAGAAACATACCTAATACGGGTAGTTCTTGACTTACAACACTTCGTTTAGTGACCGTTCAAAGTTATAATGGCGCTGAAAAGAGTGACCTAGGACCGTTTTTCACAGTTAGGACCTTTTGCAGCATCCCTGTAGTCATGTGATCAAAATTCAGGCACTTGGTAACCGACTCATATTTATGACGGTTGCAGTATCCCAAAATCACGCCATCCCCTCCTTTTGCGACCTTCGGACTTCAGCGAAGTCAATGGGGAAGCTTAAGATTCGCTTAACAACCGGGCGACTAACTTATCAGCTGCAGTGATTCACTTAGCGACGGAGGCAAGAAAGGGCGTAAAGTGAGGCAAAGCTTACTTAACAGACGTCTCGGTTAACAACATAAATTTGGGGGGACAGTTGTGGTCGTAAGTCGAGGACTATCTCTACTCCTTCCTCCTCCTCCCTATCAAAGCCTGACTAAGGGGGCTCAGTGGCTAAGACGCTGAGCTTGTCAATCAGAAAGGTTGGCAGTTCGGCGGTTCGAATCCCTAGTATAGGCCTCCTGCGTGAGCAGGGGGTTGGGCTAGATGACCTCCAAGGTCCCTTTCCAACTCTGTTACTGTTAAAGACCCTGATGGAGATTTCCATTCTGTGTTTTTGTAGCAGAAGTTGGGGAGATTCTCTGACCGTAAAGATGTTACCGGAAGCAGAATCATCTGTGATACGGTGGGTTGAAGGAACCCAACTTCTCTCTTGCCTAAGTGTAGGTAGTCCTCGTCTTTCGACAGCTCGTTTAGTGACCAAAGTTACAACGGCAGTGAAAAAAATGACTTGGGAAGGTTGAATCGACCTTGAGCCGGTCAGGATCGAACTGCTGGCAGTGGCCAGAGTTAGCCTGCAATACTGCATTGTAACAGGAAGTAAGGATGGATGGATGGATGGATGGATGGATGGAAAGGAAAGGAAGGAAAGGAAAGGAAAGGAAAGGAAAGGAAAGGAAAAGAAAGGAAAGGAAAGGAAAGGAAAGGAAAGGAAAGGAAAGGAAAGGAAAGGAAGGAAACAGGATGGATGGATGGATGGATGGATGGATGGATGGATGGATGGAAGGAAAATAGCAATAGCCCTTAGACTTATATACCGCTTCACAGTGTTTTTACAGCCCTCTCTAAGCGGTTTACAGAGTCAGCCTCTTGCCCCCAACAATCTGGATCCTCATTTTACCCACCTCGGAAGGACGGAAGGCTGAGTCAACCTTGTTAAGTCAAACTTATGTAACAAAATGTTTCACTTAGCAACATAAATTTTGGCCTCAGTTGTGGTCGTAACTCGATTAAAGTTTGAGTATTAACTAACTCCGCTGCTAGTCTGCCCTGCAAGTTAACCTCACAAAAATAAACAAAAAAAACCTTAATAATTTAGTTTTAACAACAGTTACGGTGCCAATTGCTAGGGTTTTTTTTTAAGTGCCTTAGTTAAGTGCGTTCGAATACAGAATCATAGGACTGGGAGGGACCTCAGAGGTCTTCCAGTCCAACCTCCTTGCCTCGTATCGGACAAATGGTTACCCAGTTATTTTTTGAAAAAAAAAACCCCAGTGATGGAGACCTCACACCTTCTGGTGGCAAGCTGTTCCACTGGTTAATTGTTCTCACTGTCAGGAAATTCCTCCTTAGTTCTAGGTTGCTTCTCTCCTTGATCAGTTTCCATCTGTTGTTTGTTCGCCTGCCTTCTGGTGCTTCGTAGAATTGGTGGATCCCCTCTTCTCTGTGAGAGCCCCTCAAATAATGGAAGACAGTTGTCATGTCTCCCCTGGTCCTTCTCTTCACCAGACTAGACATACCCAGTTCCTGCAACCGTTCATCGTATGTTTTCGCCTCCAGTCATGGGACCAATCATCCTGGTTGCTCTTCTCTGCACTCTTTCCAGAGTTTTAATATCTTTGTTGTGTGAACCGACCAAGCTGGGGCTCAGATTCAGCTAGTAGAAGAGAAATTTTGAGGAAGGCAGCCATAAAGCCCCTGAAATCTGGCTTTGGATATCTTCATTCTTAGTTTTGCCTACAAGGGCTAGCTTCGCACAACGCAGTAGTCTAGTGCAGGGGTCTCCAGCCTTCGCAACTTTAAGACTTGTGGACTTCAACTCCCAGAATTGGAGACCCCTGCACTAGACCACTGTTTCTTACTTCAGCTGCTTTACCCTAACCCTAACTCTATCCATCTATCCCTTGATTCATCCATCCATCCATCCCTCCATCCATTCTTGTTTCTCAAACTTGACAACTTTAGGATGTGTGGACTTCAACTCCCAGAATTCCCCAGCCAGCATGTTGAGAAGCATTGATCTAACTCTATCCCTCCCTTCATCCATCCATCCATCCATCCATCCATCAATCCCTTCCTTCATCATTCAATCCATCTATCCATCCATCCATCCCTCCATCCATTCTTGTTTCTCAAACTTGACAACTTTAGGATGTGTGGACTTCAACTCCCAGAATTCCCCAGCCAGCATGTTGAGAAACACTGATCTAACTCTACCCCTTCCTTCATCCATCCAACTATCAATCCCTTCCTTCATCATTCAGTCCATCCATCCATCCATCTATTCTTGTTTCTCAAACTTGACAATTTTCAAGATCTGTGGACTTCCAAGTCCCAGAATTCCCCAGCCAGCATGTTGAGAAGCACTTTAGTAACTCCACCCATCCATCCATCCATCCATCCATCCTTGTTTCTCAAACTTGACAACTTTAGGATGTGTGGACTTAAACTCCCAGAATTCCCCAGCCAGCATGTTGAGAAGCACTGATCTAACTCTATCCCTTCCTCCCTTCCTCTACCCACCCACCCATCCATCTATCCATTCCTTCATCCATCCCTCCATCCATTCTTGTTTCTCAAACTTGACAACTTTAGGATGTGTGTACTTCAACTCCCAGAATTCCCCAGCCAGCATGTTGAGAAGCATTGATCTAACTCTACCCCTCCCTCCCTCCCTTCATCCATCCATCCATCCATCCCTTCCTTCATCATTCAATCCATCCATCCTTGTTTCTCAAACTTGACAACTTTAGGATGTGTGGACTTAAACTCCCAGGATTCCCCAGCCAGCATATTGAGAAGCACTGATCTAACTCTATCCCTCCCTCCCTTCCTCTACCCACCCACCCATCCATCCATTTATCTATCCATTCCTTCATCCATCCATCCATCCATCCATTCTTGTTTCTCAAACTTGACAACTTGAGGATGTGTGGACTTCAACTCCCAGAATTCCCTAGCCAGCACATTGAGAAGCACAGATCTAACTCCAGCCAGCCAGCCAGCTAGCATGGCTGGCTGGGGAATTCTGGGAGTTGAAGTTCCGCAAGTCTTAAAAGTTGCCAAAGTTGAAGACCCCTAGTCTAGGTTCAAATGAATTTGGACGTTTTGTGGTCCAATGCGTTGTAGGAAGCCTAACCCATTGATTTGGCCCACTGTGTGAAACAGCCATCCACTTATTAGGCCATAAAATAATATAGGTATAGTTTGTTATGAATGCAGCAATCGTGGTAGCGCGTTCTGTGAATGCAGCCAGGAAAAGATGTTGAGAAAGTGCCTGATTTATCGGAGAGTCCAGAAACCTGCTGCCAATTGAGGAGAAACCTTAGGTTGGGCTGGAGTTGATAACACAACTTTGTTCTTGAAATTAGTGAGTGCCGTAAAAGATTAGGAGGAGGACTCGATATGGTCGCCGTGAAAAGGATGAGCCGGTTAAATAGGTGACAAGGATAATCCTCCTCATCGTGCGGCTCTCGTGAGTGGATAATTTTATTGGGTATTTATTTTCTTGACTTGGTGACTTGGTTTAAGGCAGCTCCCTGGGTCACAATCTTGAGAAGGTGGGTAAGAGAGGAGGAGATGGCCGAGAAATCTTGGGTCAGAGGTCGGATCCTGGGGGGAAAAAAAACTTAAATTATAGGAGTGTTTGTAGGAACGGGTCTTGCATGTCCTCCAGCATCTTACTTAAGGGATTATTTTTTAAGGCTCCTGTGGGAAAAGGCAAGGATTTGGCTGGAACCGGTGGGGGAAGATGCTATTATTATTGATTGCTAGTAAAAAACGATAGGAAGGAAATCATTTTTACTGATGGTCTCTTCTCTCTTGGCCGAAATGCAAATCCTAATGATTGCTAAACAGCCAAAGAGCCATTAAACACATTACGTCTTGCAAAGAAAGGGGGCCAGGCAGATTAGAAGGAAACTTACTAGCTATATATATATAATATATATATATATAAAAGCAAAGTAGCCACAAATTTTAACACACACACACACACACACAAACACACAGAGGGGCATATATCTGGAGCCGTGCCCCACCCCAGCTGAACAACAATATCATGACAAAGGAAGAACAAAATACCACTTCTCTTTAAAAACAAAATTAACAAACGGGAGAAACTTAAGAAACATTTTGTCTTTTTGGAGGCCGGAAGAAAAGGACAAAAGAAAAATCACGTCCTCACCAAAGAAAAACAAACCCAAATATGAAAAAGCAGATTTTCTTTCACCATCAAACCTTCTGCCTCTCTGTCTATTCATCTGTCCATCCATTCATCCATCTATCTATCCTCCCAGTCCTTCCTCTATTCCTTCCTTCCTTCCTTTGTATATCTATTATCTATCTGTCTGCATTTATCTACCTACCTACCTATTCTATTTATTCACCCATCTTCTATCACTCATCCTTCATTTGTCTGTTCTCCCTCCCTCCCTCTCCCTCTCTCTCTCTTTCTCTGTTTCTCTCTCTCTTTCTCTGTCTCTGTTTCTCTCTCTGTTTTTCTCTCTTTCTCTCTCTCTTTCTCCCTCTCTCTTTCTCTCCCTCTCTCTGTTTTTCTCTTTCTCTCTCTCGTTCTCTCTCTCTCTGTTTCTCTCTCCGTCTCTCTGTCTTTCTCCGTCTCTCTGTTTCTCTCTCTCTCTCTGTTTCTGTTTCTCTCTGTGTCTCTCTCTCTCCGTCTCTCTGTTTCTCTCTCTCTCTCTCTGTTTCTCTCTGTGTCTCTCTTTCTCTCTTTCTCTCTCTCTCTGTTTCTCTCTCTGTCTCTCTGTCTTTCTCCGTCTCTCTGTTTCTCTCTCTCTGTTTCTGTTTCTCTCTGTGTCTCTTTCTCTCTCTCTGTTTCTCTCTCTGTCTCTCTGTCTTTCCCCGTCTCTCTGTTTCTCTCTCTCTCTCTCTGTTTCTCTCTGTGTGTCTCTCTTTCTCTCTTTCTCTCTCTCTGTTTCTCTCTCTGTCTCTCTGTCTTTCTCCGTCTCTCTGTTTCTCTCTCTCTCTCTGTTTTTCTCTGTCTGTTTCTCTCTCTCTGTCTCTCTTTCTCTCTTTTTCTCTCTCTCTCTGTGTTTCTTTCTTTCTGTTTCTGTGTCTTGCTCTGTGTCTCTCTGTTTCTCTCTGTGTCTCTCTCTGTTTCTCTCTTTTTCTTTCTCTTTTCTCTCTCTTTCTCTCTGTTTCTCTCTCTGTCTCTGTTTCTCTCTTTTTCTTTCTCTCTCTCTTTCTCTGTTTCTCTCTCTCTGTGTCTCTGTTTCTCTCTGTGTGTGTGTTTCTTTCTCTCTCTCTCTGTCTTTTTCTCTGTTTCTCTCTTTTTCTTTCTCTCTCTCTTTCTGTCTCTCTCTTCAAATTTAGGTACTGCCCATCTCGCTGATACAGTGACTCTGGGCAACTACGTACAGTTAAAGCTGTCCATTCTTCTCTCTTCCATCTTTGTCCAAACCGGCGCTCCTCAGTCGGGGTCCGGTCTCCCATCATCCTGAACCCAGAAGAGCTGCTGGGAGCTTCTGCAATTTGAAATCCTGCAACCTATCTGGAGTGTGTGGTTTGGGGAATGCCAGTAAACAAAGCGTGCCTGGCTGGGGGAATTCTGGGAGTTGAAGTCCATCCCTGGTCAAGGTCGAGAAGCCTTGCCAGATGAGGTGGTGTTGGCGTTATCCAGTTTTGCCTCTTTGGTTTAATAAATGAGAATATTTTTAGCCCAGGGTTGAAACGAGGCGGCCTTCGTGCTCTTGGTGGTTTTCTTGCAGACGTTTCATGACCCAACTAGGGAACATTGTCAGTGCTACAAGGCAGGGGGTTTGTAGAAAGGAGGAAGGAGAAGGAGAAGAAGAAGAAGACGGAGGAGGAGGAGGAGGAGGAGGAGAAGAAGAAGAAGACGAAGGAGGAGGAGGAGGAGGAGGAGGAGGAGGAGAAGAAGAAGCTCTTCTCTGCACTCTTTCCAGAGTCTCAACATCTTTCAAGAGTTGTCTTTTCTAGAGTACAACGTTAAAAAAAATCCCTTTTTTCTCTGCCTGAAGAAGGACCGTGAACCTTGGGCCTTTTTCCGGAACCTCAGGGATGTTGGTCAAACTAAGACATCGACATGAAAACAGCTGGCCAGCTGCAGAAGAAATTACAATCTACTAGTTTAAATTCAGACCATGCATCCCTGTGGTTCGATCAGAAAGGGAATATTTGTAGCTCAGGATTGATGGGTCCCACAAGGATTGTGGGTTCCTTGCGGCTCTCTCAGGATGGTGGTTTTCTTGAAGACGTTTCATGACCCAACTAGCTAGCATCATCAGTGCTGGAAGGAAATGAGGTTTGTGGAAGGAGGAGAAGGAGAAAGAAGAAGAAGGAGAAGGAGAAGGAGAAGAAGAAGAAGAAGAAAAGAAGAAGAAGAAGAAGAAGAAGAAGAAGAAGAAGAAGAAGAAGAAGAAGTAGTAGTAGTAGTAGTAGTAGTAGTAGTAGTAGTAGTCTTGGTAGTACAGTGGTCTAAAGCACCCTGTTATTAAGACCAGCTGCCTGCAATTACTGCAGGTTCGAATCTCGCCAGGCTCAAGGTTGACTCAGCCTTCCATCCTTTCTAAGGTAGGTGAAATGAGGACCCAGTTTGTGGGGGCAATAAGCTGACTTTGTATAAATATACAAAAGGATGAAGGCTATTGCTTAGCGCATTGTAAGCCGCCCTGAGTCTCCGGAGAAGGGCGGCATATAAATTAAATTAAAAAGAAGGAGGAGGAGGAGGAAGAGAAGAAGAAGAAGAAGAAGAAGAAGAAGAAGAAGAAGAAGAAGAAGAAGAAGAAGAAGAAGAAGAAGAAGAAGAAGAGGAGGAGGAGGAGGAGGAGGAGGAGGAGGAGGAGGAGGAGGAGGAGGAGGAGGAGGAGGAGGAGGACTGTGGGGTCAGCAAGAAAATAACCAAGCTCAGAGAGCACCCAGGAGCCCACCATTCTCCTCCTCCTTTTCCACACCCCACATCCCTTCTAGCACTGATGGTGTCCCTGGTTCCTGGGCCTTCTCCGTGAGAAGCCAGGTAAATCTTGGCGTGTTTTCTCTCTCTCTCTCTCTCAGCCGATGGGTACACTTGGTCCCTTCTCCAGATCTTCCTCAGATCTCCCGAGATTCCTTGCTCCAGGAACCCGGTCATATTGGAAAGATCATCTGATGCTACCACGTCCCTACTGGTTCCTAAATGCTTGGAGTATCTTCTCCTCCTCCATGTAAGCCATCAGCCTCCCGGCTGCCATGGTTACAGTTCCCGGGGGGGTGGGCTGCCAGAGTTGCTCGGTGCCCCCAAGGGGCATCGGTGAATGAAGAACGCAGGAGATGGTGACAACATGCCCACAATGCCTCAGTCACAACCAGCCTTTACGCCATTTCTTACAGGGTTCCTGGCTCTGATTGCCTGCAGGCGATGATGGCAACTGCTTGGCATCCTTGCGATGACCGTCCTGGGGTCTCTGGGACCCAATTCTGTAACTTGCCACCAACTCTGGTAGGGGGTCTCTTTAAAAAAAAGTTTGCAGCCCAGCTGGGCTTGGGAAGGTGTGGCAGCGTCTCTGAGCATGGAGTTCAGGAGAACCTCCCTGCTGCCGGAGAGCAAAGACCAGCGAAAGAGGTTTGGGGGAGTGGAATCCAAGTTCCAACAGCCCGTGGAACTCACGGCCACAAGAGGCAGCAGCAACCAGAGCCCCTGATTTTGATCTGCATTCTTTTTAAAAGGAAGTCTTGGAGAGGCAGGGAAGGTTCAAGTGTGCCAAACGGAGCATTGTTGTTTTTTTTTAACTTTAGCAATATTAAGAGGCCTGGACTACAATTCCCGGAACTCTGGGAGTTGTAGTCCAGGCGCCTTGACATTGCTAAGGTCGAGAAGCACTTCGAAGATGAACGGATTTTCTGCACTTCAAGTGTGCAGGGAAAAAAATATATCCCTGTGTAGAAAATCAAGGGGATTCTGGCTGGGGGATTCTGGGAGTTGTAGCGCAGGCGTCTTAAAGTCGCCAAGATTGAGAAAGGCTGGCTTAGAAGGTGCTGGGTTTTCTGCATTTTAAATGAATGCAGAAGAATAGAAAATAGAATAACAGAGTTGGAAGGGATCGCTCTGTGCCAAATCAGGGGGATGCTGGCTGGGAAATTCTGGGAATTATAGTCCAGACGTCTTAAAGTTGTTGAGACTTTTGGAAAAAGTGCAGAGAAGAGCAACTAAAATGATCAAAGTACCCGGAGACTAAACCAGATGAAGAAGGGCTGCAGGAATTGGGTTTGGCCAGTCAAGAGAAAAAAAGAATTAAGGGTGACATGATAGCAGTCTTCCAGTATTTGAGGGGCTGCCCCCAAAGAAGAGGGGGTCCAATTATTCTCCAAAGCCCCAGAAGGCAGGAAATTAATCAAGGAGAGAAGCAACCTGGAATTGAGGAGAAAGTTCCTAACAGAGAGGACAATTAACCAGTGGAACAGCTTGCCACCAGAAGTTGTGGGTGCTCCATCCCTGGAGGTTTTTAAGAAGAGACTGGACAGTCACTTGCCTGAAATGGTTTGGGTCACCTGCTTAAGCAGGGGGCTGGACTAGAAGACCTCCAGGGTCCCCTCCAGCTCTATTCTGATACTAATTCCAATTCTCTAAACTCTTTCCAGACTGAGGATTGGGAACAGGATTAATCTCTACAAAAAAAAAAAACTGAAGATGAAGGAAGGATATGTTAAATCACTTCTAACTTTTCCTAGATAATTTTTTCCCCCTTTTTTTCCCTTCCTCGCTCCCAAAAGTTTATTCAAAGTTTCAGAAAAAGCATAAAACACAAACAAGGGAAGACCAAAAAAAAAAAAAGAATGAAAAAGAAACAAGGAAAAATCGGGAAAATTAGGGAGTCAAACGGAGAAAGCTGTCTGGGGCGGGGGGGGGGGGACTTCTGGTTTTCTTTGGTACTGATAAAAACCTAAAAAAAAAACAATGACCCTTTGAGCTAGTAGAGATAAAACTTTCCCCCCCCCCTAAACAATAAACAAGGAAGGACACTTATTTTCATTAAGGATGGGAAACTTTTGAAGATTCAGAGTGGTGTTTTTTCAACCTTGGTCCACTTGAAGACGTGTGGACTTAACTCCCAGAATTCCCCAGCCAGCTATGCTGGCTGGGGAATTCTGGGAGTTGAAGTCCACACGTCTTCCAGTGGACATGATTGAGAAACCCAGATCTAGGCTATTCTCCCAGTAACTTAGTTAGCTTGTCAGTGACTAGAAAGCAAAGCAAACAACTTCTACAGATTCACAAATAACTCATCTATATTTTGATTTAATCCAAGGCGGTGCACTTGACAAGGCTTAAAACAGTCAATGGAATGTAAAACTACTTTTCAAGGACTGAAGGGTATAATTAAAGTCATTAATTACAGCCAAAAGGATTGCTCCCCACATACCAAAATATCCCCCCCAAGTTTCCCTCGTGGGAATGCTCCAACAGGATAATGCTGCTGCCATTTAACCGGCATAGAGCCGGAAGGGACCTGGGAGGTCTTCTAGTCCAGCCCCCTGCTCAAGCGGGAGATCCTATACCATTTAAGATAAGTGACCAGGCTGCAGAAGCACGCAAAACTCCAACTGCACATGCGTGGGATGCAGGAAGCGCATGAAACCATGTTCCCCCGTGGTCCGTGGAAAAACTGTTTTCTATGGAACCGGTCCCCAGTGCTCAAAAGATTGGGGGGGGCCTACTGCTATTATAAGGCACCCCGAATATCACCGTGAGCGAGTTTGGTGGCCGTATAGACATTTTCCTAAATAAATAAACGAAGAAACCGTTAAGAGAATCAGGCTGAAAAATCGAAGGAAATGTAAGAGATGCTAATGCCAAATTAGCTTTCATTTGCAAACTGAAACCAACAGGACGCTGTTGAAAAGGGAAATTATCCTTTTGCTCGGGAATAAATGTGCGTGTGGAAAGGGGGGGGGAAGCTGTTTTTGGTCACAAGCCGAGTGTGAATCAGCAGCGTGCAAGCGATGACTGTTTTTTTTTTTTAAAAAAGGCCATTTTAGGTGCCATCAACGGAAGCGATCACAGCTTCCACTGTCTTCTGTGCCGGTCATCCCTTTCCCCCTAAACCCCCCATGTGCCTCTTTTTTAAAAAGCCAAGCGCTTTAAGCGAGAGACGTGCCGATGTGAAATCATGAAAAATTGAAAAGGAAAAATGGGAAAAAGGGACAGAGACGTTGAGTGGGAACTGGGAGGAGAGGTCTGGAGGCCGCCGGCAATGTTTAGCTTTGAGAAGAAGGGATGTTGCAGGGAGGATATGAAAGGGTGGGCGTCCTACTCCCAGGAAAACAGATTTCGGTGTAATGTTGGGTAAAGGTTCCCCTCGCACATACGTGCTAGTCGTTCCCAACTCTAGGGGGCGGTGCTCCTCTCCGTTCCAAAGCCGAAGAGCCAGCGCTGTCCGAAGACATCTCCGTGGTCATGTGGCCGGCAGGACTCAACGCCAAAGGCGCATGGAAAACGCTGTCCCCTTCCCACCAAAGGGGGTCCCTGTTTTTCTACTTGCATTTTTTTTTTACGTGCTTTCGAACTGCTAGGTTGGCAGAAGCTGGGACAAGTCACGGGAGCTCACCCCCTTATACGGCACTAGGGACTCGAACCGCTGAACTGCCGACCTTTCGATCGGCAAACTCAGCGTCTTAGCTTCTGAGCCACCGCGTCCGGTAATGTTGGGTAAAATCTCCTAAATACATCGGCTCCTCTTTGCCGGATATCTGAAAGAACAATTAGAGACAGATGACCATGGAATAGCTATCTAGGTCAGGGGTCCCCAATCCTCAGGCTGCAACCCACTACCGGGCCTATTTGCAAGTGGTCCACGCGAGCAGCACGCCAGCTGACACGCGTGCACTCACAAGGCTCTATTCCTTTTGAGCTCTGTGTGCATGAGCGGGCACACCGGCCCATGACTCACACAAGTTGAGCTATGCAAGCACACCAGCCCAGCACTCGCGTGGCTTGGTTCCCCTCTCCCTCTGGGGGATTCTGGGAGTTGAAGTCCACCCCTCTTAAAGCAGGCTGGCTGGGGGATTCTGGGAGTTGAAGTCCACCCCTCTTAAAGCATGCTGGCTGGGGGATTCTGGGAGTTGAAGTCCACCCCTCTTAAAGCATAGCTGGCTGGGGGATTCTGGGAGTTGAAGTCCACCCCTCTTAAAGCATGCTGGCTGGGGGATTCTGGGAGTTGAAGTCCTCCCCTCTTAAAGCATGGCTGGCTGGGGGATTCTGGGAGTTGAAGTCCACCCCTCTTAAAACATAGCTGGCTGGGGGATTCTGGGAGTTGAAGTCCACCCCTCTTAAAGCAGGCTGGCTGGGGGATTCTGGGAGTTGAAGTCCACCCCTCTTAAAACATAGCTGGCTGGGGGATTCTGGGAGTTGAAGTCCACCCATCTTAAAGCTTGCTGGCTGGGGGATTCTGGGAGTTGAAGTCCACCCTTCTTAAAGCATGCCGGCTGGGGGATTCTGGGAGTTGAAGTCCACCCCTCTTAAAGCAGGCCGGCTGGGGGATTCTGGGAGTTGAAGTCCACCCCTCTTAAAGCATGCCGGCTGGGGGATTCTGGGAGTTGAAGTCCACCCCTCTTAAAGCAGGCTGGCTGGGGGATTCTGGGAGTTGAAGTCCACCCCTCTTAAAGCAGGCTGGCTGGGGGATTCTGGGAGTTGAAGTCCACTCACCTTAAAGCATGCTGGCTGGGGGATTCTGGGAGTTGAAGTCCACCCCTCTTAAAGCAGGCTGGCTGGGGGATTCTGGGAGTTGAAGTCCACTCACCTTAAAGCATGCCGGCTGGGGGATTCTGGGAGTTGAAGTCCACCCCTCTTAAAGCAGGCTGGCTGGGGGATTCTGGGAGTTGAAGTCCACCCCTCTTAAAGCATAGCTGGCTGGGGGATTCTGGGAGTTGAAGTCCACCCCTCTTAAAGCAGGCTGGCTGGGGGATTCTGGGAGTTGAAGTCCACCCCTCTTAAAGCATGCTGGCTGGGGGATTCTGGGAGTTGAAGTCCACTCACCTTAAAGCAGGCTGGCTGGGGGATTCTGGGAATTGAAGTCCACCCCTCTTAAAGCATGCTGGCTGGGGGATTCTGGGAGTTGAAGTCCACCCCTCTTAAAGCATGCCGGCTGGGGGATTCTGGGAGTTGAAGTCCACCCCTCTTAAAGCATGCCGGCTGGGGGATTCTGGGAGTTGAAGTCCACCCCTCTTAAAGCATGCTGGCTGGGGGATTCTGGGAGTTGAAGTCCACTCACCTTAAAGCAGGCTGGCTGGGGGATTCTGGGAATTGAAGTCCACCCCTCTTAAAGCATGCTGGCTGGGGGATTCTGGGAGTTGAAGTCCACCCCTCTTAAAGCATGCCGGCTGGGGGATTCTGGGAGTTGAAGTCCACCCCTCTTAAAGCATGCCGGCTGGGGGATTCTGGGAGTTGAAGTCCACCCCTCTTAAAGCAGGCTGGCTGGGGGATTCTGGGAGTTGAAGTCCACCCCTCTTAAAGCATGCTGGCTGGGGGATTCTGGGAGTTGAAGTCCACTCACCTTAAAGCAGGCCGGCTGGGGGATTCTGGGAATTGAAGTCCACCCCTCTTAAAGCATGCCGGCTGGGGGATTCTGGGAGTTGAAGTCCACCCCTTTTAAAGCATGCCGGCTGGGGGATTCTGGGAGTTGAAGTCCACCCCTCTTAAAGCATGCCGGCTGGGGGATTCTGGGAGTTGAAGTCCACCCCTCTTAAAGCAGGCTGGCTGGGGGATTCTGGGAGTTGAAGTCCACCCCTCTTAAAGCAGGCTGGCTGGGGGATTCTGGGAGTTGAAATCCACCCCTCTTAAAGCAGGCTGGCTGGGGGATTCTGGGAGTTGAAGTCCACTCACCTTAAAGCAGGCTGGCTGGGGGATTCTGGGAGTTGAAGTCCACTCACCTTAAAGCATGCTGGCTGGGGGATTCTGGGAGTTGAAGTCCACCCCTCTTAAAGCATAGCTGGCTGGGGGATTCTGGGAGTTGAAGTCCACCCCTCTTAAAGCAGGCTGGCTGGGGGATTCTGGGAGTTGAAGTCCACCCCTCTTAAAGCATGCTGGCTGGGGGATTCTGGGAGTTGAAGTCCACTCACCTTAAAGCAGGCTGGCTGGGGGATTCTGGGAATTGAAGTCCACCCCTCTTAAAGCAGGCTGGCTGGGGGATTCTGGGAGTTGAAGTCCACTCACCTTAAAGCATGCTGGCTGGGGGATTCTGGGAGTTGAAGTCCACCCGTCTTAAAGCATGCTGGCTGGGGGATTCTGGGAATTGAAGTCCACCCCTCTTAAAGCATGCTGGCTGGGGGATTCTGGGAGTTGAAGTCCACCCATTTTAAAGCATGCTGGCTGGGGGATTCTGGGAGTTGAAGTCCATCTGATTTAAAGTTGATGTGGTTGAAAACCACTGTTATAAACTCATGTTTGAGACAAACTTTATGATCAGTGTGTGTGAATCCAGCAGAATTACACTAGGAATTAGATTACTTGATCTTTTTAAAAAAAAAAAAATACTAAAAATACTTCTTTTTCATAAAAAAACGTTTATGTAGTGTTGTTTTTTTTTAAAAAAACCTTGGAATTAGATTACTTAATCTTCTTTTTTAAAAATATTAAAATACTTCTTTTCCACAGGACCTTGTGTAGTTTTTTTAAAAATATATTCATCTAATTTGAATGTACAGGTATACAGGGCATGTCTAGACATAGGTTGGCGGAGGAATTCTGCGTGTTGAACTCCACACATCTTAAAATTGCCAGGTTGAGTAACTGTGATTCAGGTTCTTCCTAAGAGCTGAAAACAACTCGATAGCACATAAGCAAAAGGATATTTTCTGGATGTCTTGAAGTACAAGTTAGTCCAGGGGTCAGCAACCTGCGGCTCTGGAGCCGCATGTGGCTCTTTCACCCCTCTTTTGTGGCTCCTTGTCACTCAAAATCCCCATTCCCTCCCCACTCCTGGGGGAAGGATACTGCAAAATCTCCATTCCCACCACACCCCAGGGGAAGGATATTGCAAAATCCCCATTCCCTCCCAACTCAGATTTTACCACTGGCCTGATAGCAGGGGTGAAATGTAAAATTTGTTACTACCGGTTCTGTGGGCATGGCTTGGTGTGTGTGTGGGGGTAATGTGACTGGGTGGGTTTGGCCAACTTTTTTTAAAAAAAACTTTTCAAAGCATTTTTTCTGATCTGGCAACTCAGCTGGGATCGTCAGAGTAGCTTTTTAAAAAATGCTTTGAAAAGCCTCTCTGACGATCAGGCAACTCGGCTGGGATTCTCAGAGAAGCTTTTTAAAAAATGGTTTAAAAAGCCTCTGATGATCAGGCAACTCAGCTGGGATCGTCAGAGACTTTTCAAAGCATTTTTTTAACCACCTCTTCGGCCCAAGAGGCTGCAGAAAAAAAATGCTTTGAAAAGCCTCTGACGATCCCAGCTGAGCCGCACGATCATCAGAGGCTTTTTTGTTTTTACTTTTAAAAGTATTTTTTTCGTCGGAAGAAGTTGTAGAAAAAAGGCTTTTAAAAGTTTTTTTAAAAAAAGCCTCCGATGATCCTGCGGCTCAGCTGGGCATGGTGGGGGGGGGCGGCGCAGGGATTTTTGCTACCGGTTCTCCGAACCACCCGCCGCCATCGCTACCGGATCGGGCGATCCGGTCCAAACCGGGAGCATTTCACCCCTGCCTGATAGCCTCAAGGAACTCTTCCAAAACTAGGATGTTATGCTTGCGGATCTCAAAAAAAAAAAATCCCCCTCCCCATTTGTGAGCTGAAAATATTTGGGGTGAGAAGAGGACAGCAGCAGATTTAAACTTAAAACTTCAGGATTAGCTTTCCTGGTACGTCCATTGGGGGAGGGGGGGAGTTCTGTCTGTATTTACCGGGCGATTTGTAAATATTTGCAAGCATTCTTCTAGCCCTATTTTAGGAAAGGAACAAAGTCACTGAAAATAGAGCAAAGTTTTGCTTGCGGAGGAAGCCGGGAAGATCAGCGATGGAGCCAAGCCGTGGGAACGCAGGAGAGGTCAAGGAACTTTTCCCCTGCAAGCGGATCGTGTTTCAGCTTCTTCCAAAGCTTAATTGCCCTGCAAATTTAAATGTAGACTTACGTCTGCAATATAAGCTTATAATATATTTATGGCTGCTTAGTCAGTTATATCTGAGAGGTACACATGTCTATCCAGGCAGGCAATTTATTCTTGGAGGGAGCTACACCCTTCTTAATTATTATTATTATTATTATTATTTTTAACCAGACGCGCCCAGAAATTAACAGAATATTTTTCTTTTCACTGCAGGGATTTTTGGAAGTGAAGTCTCTTTGAGTTGAGCCTCACTTTCTGGCGACTTGGTAAACATGGCCCCACACAGTTATTTTGGGAGTGGTTTTTCTGTCGATTTTTGGATCCCGGTGACTCCTTTTAAAAAAAAAAAAAATGCACGGGTTTTAAGTCACCCGTCTTTGAATTGCAATCAATCAAGCGATCAAAAGTTTCATTTACAGTCCAAGACCAAACACAATCAAGGGAACCAGCAACGATTAAGGAAAAAGGAATTTTTAAAATTTTTTAAATTTTAAATTGATTTTAAATTGGGTTGTTTTAATTTACGGCCAAAATATCTAATTATTTTAAATTGTTTTTAAATTTTGTATGTCCTGTTTTTTACTTTGGCTGTTCACCGCCCTGAGTCCTATTTGGAGAAGGGCGGTATAGAAATTGAAACAAATAAATAAAAATAAATAAATAAATAAATAAAATCTGAGTGAAAACCTTTTAAAAAGTTAGCAGTTAACAATTAATAGCAAGAGCAGAGTGTCAGGTATTGGAAGGGTTCTCGCTGCTTCGCGAGTTTGCCATTGTTCCCAAAGAATAGAATAGAATATAACTTTATTACAATGGCGAAATCCAATTTTTTTTTACTACCGGTTCGGTGGGCGTGGCTTGGTGGGCGTGGTGTGGCTTGGTGGACGTGGC
Organism: Pantherophis guttatus; assembly: GCF_059756535.1. NCBI lineage: Eukaryota > Metazoa > Chordata > Lepidosauria > Squamata > Colubridae > Pantherophis > Pantherophis guttatus. Next base: position 10,896,258 of record NC_142080.1, on the reverse strand, counting down.
AGGGAAAGGATACTGCAAAATCCCCATTCCCTCCCCACTCCTGGGGGAAGGATACTGTAAAATCTCCATTCCCACCACACTCCAGGGGAAGGATACTGCAAAATCCCCATTCTCTTCTCACTCCAGGGGAAGGATATTGCAAAATCCCCATTCCCTCCCCACTCCAGGGGAAGGATATTGCAAAATCTCCATTCCCTTCCCACTCCAGGGGAAGGATATTGCAAAATCCCCATTCCCTCCCCACTCCAGGGGAAGGATACTGCAAAATCTCCATTCCCTCCCCACTTCAGGGGAAGGATATTGCAAAATCTCCATTCCCTTCCCACTCCATGGGAAGGATATTGCAAAATCTCCATTCCCTCCCCACTCCAGTGCAAGGATATTGCAAAATCTCTATTCCCTCCCCACTCCTGGGGGAAGGATACTACAAAATCTCCATTTCCACCCCACTCTGGGGCCAGCCAGAGGTGTTATTTGCCGGTTCTCCGAACTGCTCAAAATTTCCGCTACCGGTTCTCCAGAACCTGCAGGATTTCACCCCTGTTTTATTTCGGTCATAGACCAGCAATAGACATCACTGTTTACAATATATTAAAAAACAGTACTGACATTAACAGTGGATAATAACACCGCTGTTCAGAAAATACATGTTCTCAAACAGTGACCTGAGCGGAGAGCCGATACGTGTGTGAGTAAATATAATTTCCCGAAAATGGTCAAGAGATATCTCCAAAAAATTGGCCCAAAGTTGACAGCTATAATTCTGTAACCAATTTTTTTTTCCTTGTGGACATTGCAGCCGCACAGAATTTTGCCACTGCTACGGGTTGTAAGTCCCCCATCTTTGAATTGTGATGTTTCCGTGTACAAGTACTAGCAATAAAGTTTTACGAGCCCGTCTTTGAAGTGCAGCGTAAAGCGCTGTAATTAAAATATCCTGCTAATTGTTATTGCGGGGTGTTGCTTGATAGCAATTAGCCCCCAGAGATAGAGAGTTGGGGGGGGGGTTTCCCCAGGTCTGTTGTGTTAGAGATGCAGCTTTCCCAATGCAATTCCGAGCCGTGGGTACCTTCCCACGACCTGCTGGATTTCCAACATTGTTGACAGTTGTATGCACTTCTGTTGGCAATGCTCAAGAGCTCTGGTCTTTCCCTTCCGAAAAATAGCCGAAAAAGAGCGAAAGGAGGTGTCATGCGTGTTATTCCAGTCATGCCACCAAGCTGGATTACAATGAAGGGAAAGAGATAGCACATGTATGTGCTTCAACATATGAGGCCTCTGTCTTGTGGGATGCCGTGTAAATTCTCACGGGGGCCTCTGCTTTCTCGTGTAGGATCCCGTTGTACGAGCCGTGGTGGCGGGGTGGTTAGGATGGAGTATTATTGCAGGCTGAGTCTGCCGACTGCCAGGAGTTCGATCAGGCCGGTAAAATGAGGACCCAGATTATTGGGGGCAAGAGGCTGATTCTGTAAACCACTTAGAGAGGGCTCTAAAGGCACTATGAAGCGGTATATAAGTCTAAGTGCTATTGCTGCTCGCTCCTCCCTCCCTCCCTCCCTCCCTTCCTTCCTTCCGTCCTTCCTTCCGTCCTTCCTAAAGGTTGACTCAGCCTTCCATCCTTCCAAGGTGGGTCAAATGAGGACCCAGATTGTTGGGAGCAAGAGGCTGACTCTAAACCTCTCAAAGAGCTCCAAAGCACTGTGAAGAGGAATATAAGTCTTAAGTGCTACTGTTATTTTTCTTCCTTCCTTCCTTCCTTCCTTCCTTCCTTCCTTCCTTCCTTCCTTCCCAGTGGTTAAGAGTGTAGTGTTGCAGGCTAATTCTGCCCAAGTGCCAGCAGTTCGATCCTAATCAGCTCAAGGTCTACTCAACCATCCACCCTTCCGAGGTGGGTAAAATGAGGATCCAGATTGTTGGGGGCAAGAGGCTGTAAAGACTCTGTAAACCGCTTAGAGAGGGCTGTAAAAGCACTGTAAAGCGGTATATAAGTCTAAGTGCTCTATTGCTCTTCTTTCCTTATCTTCCTTCCTTCCCTCCCTCCCTCCTGTGGTGGAACAGTGGTTAGAAGGCAGGATTGCAGGCTAATTCTGCCCATAGCCAGGAGTTTGAAGCAGTATATAAGTTTAAGTGCTATTGCTACTTTGTTTTTCCCAAAATAAGACATCCCCTGATAATAAGCCCAATCAGGCTTTTGAGCGCATGGCAATAAGGCCAAGCGCTTATTTCAGGGTTCAAAAAAATATAAGACCGGGTCTTATTTTGGGGGAAACACGATATTTTCCTTCCTTCCTTCCTTCCTTCCTTCCTTCCTTCCTTCCTTCCTTCCTTCCTTCCTTCCGTCCTTCCGTCCTTCCGTCCTTCCTTCCTTCCTAAAGGTTGACTTAGCCTTCCATCCTTCCAAGGTGGGTCAAATGAGGACCCAGATTGTTGGGGACAAGAGGCGGACTCTGTAAACCGCTTAGAGAGGGCTGGAAAGGCACTGTGAAGCGGTATATAAGTCTAAGTGCTATTGACTTTCCTTCCTTCCTTCCTTCCTTCCTTCCTTCCTTCCTTCCTTCCTTCCTTCCTTCCGTCCTTCCGTCCTTCCGTCCTTCCTTCCTTCCTAAAGGTTGACTTAGCCTTCCGTCCTTCCAAGGTGGGTCAAATGAGGACCCAGATTGTTGGGGACAAGAGGCTCACTCTGTAAACCGCTTAGAGAGGGCTGGAAAGGCACTGTGAAGCGGTATATAAGTCTAAGCGCTATTGACCTACCTTCCTTCCTTCCTTCCTTCCTTCCTTCCTTCCTTCCTTCCTTCCTTCCTTCCTTCCTTCCTTCCTTCCTTCCTTCCTAAAGGTTGACTCAGCCTTCCATCCTTCTGAGGTGGGTAAAATGAGGACCCAGATTGTTGGGGGCAAGAGGCTCACTCTGTAAACCGCTTAGAGACGGCTGGAAAGGCACTGTGAAGCGGGATATAAGTCTAAGTGCTATTGACCTTCCTTCCTTCCTTCCTTCCTTCCTTCCTTCCTTCCTTCCTTCCTTCCTTCCTTCCTTCCTTCCTTCCTTCCTAAAGGTTGACTCAGCCTTCCATCCTTCTGAGGTGGGTAAAATGAGGACCCAGATTGTTGGGGACAAGAGGCGGACTCTGTAAACCGCTTAGAGAGGGCTGGAAAGGCACTGTGAAGCGGTATATAAGTCTAAGTGCTATTGACCTTCCTTCCTTCCTTCCTTCCTTCCTTCCTTCCTTCCTTCCTTCCTTCCTTCCTTCCTTCCTTCCTTCCTTCCTTCCTTCCTTCCTTCCTTCCTAAAGGTTGACTCAGCCTTCCGTCCTTCCAAGGTGGGTAAAATGAGGACCCAGATTGTTGGGGGCAAGAGGCTCACTCTGTAAACCGCTTAGAGACGGCTGGAAAGGCACTGTGAAGCGGGATATAAGTCTAAGGGCTTTTGCTGTATGAATTCTCACGGATGCCTCTGCTTCCTCACGTGGGATCGTGTGTAAATCCTCTGCTTTCCCCCTGCAGATGCTCCGGTTTCAGAGCTCCACGACCTTCTGTGCAAGAAGCTTCAGCAATGCTCCATCGTCTTCGACTTCCTGGACTGCGTGGCTGACCTGAAGGGCAAGGAGATCAAGCGGGCAGCCCTGAATGAACTGGTGGAGTGCGTGGCCACCAACCGTGGCATCCTCATTGAGCCACTCTATCCCGAGATCATCAAGATGGTAAAAGGCTGGCGGAAAAAACGCAGAAAGTGGATAGCGGGGCAGAGTAGTGGGGCCAGTGGGGTACGATGGGCAGGGTGGGGTAGGAGCCTGAACTCGTATTACAGGTCGTCCTTCACTTAACGACCGCAGTAGAGCCCCGAATGTCTGTTGCTAAGTGAGACAGTAAGTGAGCTTTGCTCCATTTTACGATCGATCTTGTTGCGTTGTTAAGTGAATCACCGCGGTGGTTACATTAGCAACACGGTTGTTAAGTGAATCTGGCTTCCCCACGAACTTTGAAAAGGTCGCAAAAGGGGGATCGCACGACCTTGGGACACTGCACTCGTCATAAATGTGGGTCAAGTGGCCAATTTTGAGATCACGTGACCATGGAAATGCTGCAGCGCTCGTTAAGTGTGAGAGGCGATCCTCAAGTCACTGTTTTCACTGCCGTCGTAACTTTGGGAGGTCGCTAAACGAACCGTTGTAAGTCAAGGTCTCCCTGCAACCAGCCTTCCTGAGTTTTTATATTGATCCGTTGCTCTTTTTTTCTGAAAGTAAGAAGGGGGAAAAAAAAATCCACACGGAAGAAAATGGAACAATGGAATGACTTATCCAAAGCATTACTCATCCTTAAACTTATCAAATTGAAGGTGAGGCTGAATGGAAGATGACAGACAGGCTGTCGAAAGGAAGAAAAGATCCGATCCCTTTTATATCGTTGTTTTCGGGGAATCTTGAGAAGTGAAATTATAACTTCTTTGTCGAAATTTAAATGATAACTTCTTTCAATTTTCACGCCTTTGCAGTTAAATTCTTTGGAGATCTCATCTTAAGATCTTTCAGTCTTCCGATAGTTTAAAAAAAGGGACTGTCAAACCCGAATGTGGGAGCCGCGTTCCATAAAATGCGTTAATTAGTGGGTCGTGCTCATAAACATGCAAGAAACAGCCGACGTTTATTCATTATTCATCGCTTAAATTAGCAAAACAAACGAATGTATAATGGCTCACGGTTTAATCATTTTAAAAAAATTAACCTAAAATGGCACTATGGATGGCTTAGGGAGCCAGTCTGGCGTTGTAGTTTAGGCGCCAGGCTAGAAACCAGGCAAGGGTGAGTTCTAGTCCCGCCTTAGGCACGAAGCTAGCTGGCTGACCTTGGGCCTGTCACTCTCCCTCAGCCCTAGGAAGGAGGCAATGGCAAACCACTTAGAACTAAGGAGAAATTTCCTGACAGTGAGAACAATTCATCAATGGAACAACTTGCCACCAGAAGTTGTGAATGCTCCAACACTGGAAGTTTTTAAGAAGATGTTGGATAACCGTTTGTCTGAAGGGGTGTAGGGTTTCCTGCCTAAGCAGGGGGTTGGACTAGAAGACCTCCAAGGTCCCTTCCAACTCTGTGATTCTATTCTAAAATTCACTTGTGAAAAACCTTGCCAAAAATCCTCCAGGGACCAGTCCAGTCAGTTGCTAGGAGTCAACACTGACCTGAACAAAAAATGGATGTATAATAAAAGCAAAAAACAGTATAACCGAGTTGGGAGGGACCTTGGAGGTCTTCTAGTCCAACCCCCTGCTCAAACAGGAGGCCCTATACCATTCCGGACAAATGGCTGTCCAGTCTCTTCTTAAAAGCCTCCAGTGATGGTGCGCCCACAACTTCTGGTGGCAAGCTGTTCCACGGATGAATTGTTCTCACTGTCAGGAAATTTCCCCTTAGTTCTAAGGTTGAATCTCTCCTGTTGTTTTATTTTTATTTTTTTCTCTTAGGCTTAGCTGTGGATCTGAAGCTTGCGTGGAGTCTGTTTTGGTTAGCTCATTTGACCTTGAAAAGTTGTCTTATTTCGAGGTTTTTGGCTTGGGCTGATCTCTCCCTTCTCCTTCCAGATCTCTGTCAACATTTTCCGAATTCTTCCACCCAGCGAAAACCCCGAGTTCGATCCCGAAGAAGATGAGCCAAACCTGGAACCGTCTTGGCCCCATCTCCAGGTAAGAGGCCTTCTGAAGGCCATGAAATTAATAGCAATAGCATTTAGACTTATCTACCGCTTCATAGTGCTTTCCAGCCCCCTCTAGGTGGTTTACAGAGTGAGCCTCTTGCCCCCAACAATAATCCCGGGTCCTCATTTTAACCACCTCGGAAGGACGGAAGGCTGAGTCAACCTTTAGGAAGGAAGGAAGGAAGGAAGGAGGAAAGGAAAGAAGACGGAAAGGAAGGAAGGAAGGAAGGAAGGAAGGGAGAAAAGGAACAATAGCAGTAGCCCTTAGACTTAAATACCACTTCACAGTACTTTGCAGCCCCCTCTAAGGGGTTTACAGAGTCAGCCACTTGTCCCCAACAATCTGGGTCCTCATTTTACCCACCTCAGAAGGAAGGAAGGCTGAGTCAACCTTTAGGAAGGAAGGAAGGAAGAAAGGAAAGAAGAAGGAAAGGAAGGAAGGAGGAAAGGAAAGAAGAAGGAAAGGAAGGAAGGAAGGAAGGAAGGAAGGGAGAAAAGGAACAATAGCAATAGCCCTTAGACTTATCTACCGCTTCTAGTGCTTTCTAGTGCTTTCCAGCCCCCTCTAAGCAGTTTTCAGAGTCAGCCTCTTGTCCCCAACTATCTGGGTCCTCATTTGACCCACCTCGGAAGGACAGAAGGCTGAGTCACCCTTGAGCCAGTCAGGATTGAACTGCTGGCAGTAGGCAGAGTTAGCATTCTGCACAACTGGGGAGGGGAGGGAGAGAGGGAGGAAGGAAGGAAGGAAGGAAGGAAGGAAGGAAGGAAGGAAGGAAGGAAGGAAGGAAGGATGGAAGGAAGGAAAATTGCAATAGCCCTTAGACTTATATACTGCTTCACAGTGCCTTTACAACCCTCTCTAAGCGATTTACGGAGTCAGCCTCTTGCCCCTCAACAATCTGGGTCCTCATTTGACCCACCTTAGAAGGATGGAAGCTTGAGTCGACCTAGAGCCGGTCAGAATCGAACTGCTGGCAGTGGGCAGAGTTAGCCTGCAACCCTGCATTGTAACAGGAAGGAAGGAAGGACGGGTGGGTGGGTGGAAGGAAGGAAGGAAGGAAATGAAAAGGAAGGAAGGAAACAGGATGGATGAATGGATGGATGGATGGAAGGAAAGAAGGAAGGAAGGGCAATAGCACTTAGACTTATATACCGCTTCATAATGCTTTTACAGCCCTCTCTAAGCGGTTTATGGAGTCAGTCTCTTGCCCCCTAGCAATCTGGGTCCTCATTTTACCCACCTTGGAAGGAAGGCAGGCTGAGTCACCCTTGAGCCGGTCAGGATTGAACTGCTGGCAGTGGGCAGAGTTAGCCTACAACACTACATTCTGACAACTGGGGAGGGAAGGGAGAGAGGGAGGAAGGAAGGAAGGAAGGAAGGAAGGAAGGAAGGAAGGAAGGAAGGAAGGAAGGAAGGAAGGAAGGAAGGAAGGAAGAGCCCTTAGACTTATATACCACTTCACAGTGCTTTCCAGCCCTCTCTAAGCAGTTTACAGAGCCAGCCTCTTGCCCCCAACAATCTGGGTCCTCGTTTTACCGACCTGGGAAGGGTGGAAGGCTGAGTCAACCTTGAGATGTCCCCTTGAGGAGTGGCTGGTGGGCTTGGATGCATTGCTGGCTGGGGGGAAGGGCCTGGTGGGACTTCCATCTTTCCAAGGCTTTGCCTCCCAATGGAAGAAGAAAGCTGAGTTGGATTTGATGGATCCCCCCCCCCCCTCTCTCTCTCTTTCCAGCTTGTATATGAATTTTTCCTCCGGTTCCTCGAAAGTCCAGACTTCCAACCCTCGGTTGCCAAGCGATACATAGACCAGAAGTTCGTGTTGATGGTAAGTGAGAGGGATCTATGGCTAGGAATCATGGTTTGAAGGCTTCCCTCCAGAGGTCGTGGGGGCTCCATCTGGAGGTTTTCAAGAAGAGACTAGGCTACCTTTGGCCTGAAATGGAGTAGGGTCTTCTGATTGGACAGAAGAAGTCTGTCTCCCTTCTGCTCTAGGATTCTATGAGATAAATCAGATGGAGGAAGGGATCTATTTGTCTGTCTGTCTGTCTGTCTAGTTATCTATCTATCCCTCCTTCCTTCTCTCTCTTTTTCTTTCTCTCTCTTTCTCACACACACATTACGTCTCTCTCTCTCTCTCTCTCTCTCTCATCTATCTATATAATCAATAAATCTATCTATCTACCTATATTTCTCTCTCTCTTATCTATCCTATCTATCTTTATTTCTCTCTCTCTTATCTATCTATCATCTATCTATCATCTATCTATCTATCAATCTATCTATCTATCATCTATCTATATCATCTATCTAACTATCATCTATCTATCATCTATCATCTATCTATCATCTATCTATCTATCATCTATCTATCATCTATCTATCTATCAATCTATCTATCTATCATCTATCTATCATCTATCTATCATCTATCATCTATATATCATCTATCATCTATCTATCTATCAATCTATCTATCATCTATCTATCATCTATCTATCTATCAATCTATCTATCTATCATCTATCTATCATCTATCTATCATCTATCATCTATATATCATCTATCATCTATCTATCTATCAATCTATCTATCATCTATCTATCATCTATCTATCTATCAATCTATCTATCATCTATCTATATCATCTATCTATCTATCATCTATATCTATCTATCATCTATCTATCATCTATATATCATCTATCATCTATCTATCTATCAATCTATCTATCATCTATCATCTATCTATCTATATATCATCTATCTATCATCTATCTATATCATCTATCTATCATCTATCTATCTATCAATCTATCTATCATCTATCTATCATCTATCTATCATCTATCTATCATCTATCTATCTATCATCTATCTATCATCTATCATCTATCTATATCATCTATCTATCATCTATCTATCTATCATCTATCTATCTATCATCTATCTATCATCTATCTATATCATCTATCTATCATCTATCTATCTATCATCTATCTATCATCTATCATCTATCTATATCATCTATCTATCATCTATCTATCTATCATCTATCTATCATCTATCTATCATCTATCTATCATCTATCTATCTATCATCTATCTATCTATCATCTATCTATATCATCTATCTATCATCTATCTATCTATCATCTATCTATCATCTATCTATCATCTATCTATCATCTATCTATCTATCATCTATCTATCTATCATCTATCTATCATCTATCATCTATCTATATCATCTATCTATCATCTATCTATCTATCATCTATCTATCTATCATCTATCTATCATCTATCATCTATCTATATCATCTATCTATCATCTATCTATCTATCATCTATCTATCATCTATCTATCATCTATCTATATCATCTATCTATCATCTATCTATCATCTATCATCTATCTATCTATATATCATCTATCTATCATCTATCTATATCATCTATCTATCATCTATCTATCTATCAATCTATCTATCTATCATCTATCTATCATCTATCTATCATCTATCTATCATCTATCTATCTATCATCTATCTATCATCTATCATCTATCTATCTATATATCATCTATCATCTATCTATCTATCTATCTATCTATCTATCTATCTCATCTATCTATCATCTATCTATCTCATCTATATCATCTATCTATCTATCTATCTATCTATCATCTATTATCTATCTATATATCATCTATCATCTATCTATCTATCAATCTATCTATCTATCATCTCTATCTATCTATCTATCTATCTATCTATCAATCTATCTATCATCTATCTATCATCTATCTATCTATCTATCAATCTATCTATCTATCATCTATCTATCATCTATCTATCTATCATCTATCATCTATCTATCTATCAATCTATCATCTATCTATCATCTATCTATCTATCAATCTATCATCTCTCTATCATCTATCATCTATCTATCTATCAATCTATCTATCATCTATCTATCATCTATCTATCATCTATCTATCTATCAATCTATCTATCTATCATCTATCTATATCATCTATCTATCTATCATCTATCTATCATCTATATCTATCTATCATCTATCTATCATCTATCTATCATCTATCATCTATATATCATCTATCATCTATCTATCTATCTATCAATCTATCTATCATCTATCTATCATCTATCTATCATCTATCTATATCATCTATCTATCATCTATCTATCTATCAATCTATCTATCTATCATCTATCTATCATCTATCTATCATCTATCTATCTATCATCTATCTATCTATCATCTATCTATCTATATATCATCTATCATCTATCTATCTATCTATCTATCTCATCTATCTATCATCTATCTATCTCATCTATATCATCTATCTATCTATCTATCTATCTATCATCTATTATCTATCTATATATCATCTATCATCTATCTATCTATCAATCTATCTATCTATCATCTATCTATCTATCATCTATCTATCATCTATCTATCATCTATCTATCTATCAATCTATCTATTATCTATCTATCTATCATCTATCTATCATCTATCATCTATCTATCTATATATCATCTATCATCTATCATCTATCTATCTATCATCTATCTATCATCTATCTATCTATCTATCAATCTATCTATCTATCATCTATCTATCATCTATCTATCTATCAATCTATCATCTATCTATCATCTATCATCTATCTATCTATATATCATCTATCTATCTATCTATCAATCTATCTATCATCTATCTATCTATCTATCAATCTATCAATCTATCATCTATCTATCATCTATCTATCTATCTATCTATCAATCTATCTATCATCTATCATCTATCTATCTATATATCATCTATCATCTATCATCTATCTATCTATCTATCAATCTATCTTTCATCTATCTATCATCTATCTATCTATCCATCCATCATCTATCTATCTATCTATCATCTATCTATCTATCATCTATCTACCTATCATCTATCTATCTATCTATCATCTATCTATCTATCTATCATCTATCTATCTATCATCTATCTATCTATCATCTATCTACCTATCATTTATCTATCTATCATCTATCTATCTATCTAGGCGTTGTGGGTGCTCCATCATTAGAGATTTTCAAGAAGAGACTGGACAGCCATTTCTCTAAAACGATATTGGGTCTCCTGATTGGGCAGGGGTTGGACTAGAAGACCTCCGAGGTCCCTTCCAACACTCTTATTCTGTATTTTCTGTTCTTGTTTGCTCTCTGGAAACTCCTCAACATTCAATGCAGCTTGGTCTGTTGAGATCCAGGATGATCCCTCTAGTGCCCAAATTCTGCATGCTAACTAATTACTATAGAATTTAGATTATTTGAATTAAGTAATTTTTTGTTCTACCTGTTGCAAGGACCATTGAAAGAGAAAAAAGCCTCATGCAGTCATGCAATTATCCCGCTGGCTTCCGGATTTTCTTAACAACTGTATGATTCGCTTAATAACCATAGCAAAATAAGGTACAGGTAGTCCTTGATTTATGACCACAATTGAACCCAAAATTTCTGCTGCTAAGCAAAACAGTAGTTAAGTGATTTTTCTCCTTTTTACAACTTTTCTTGCCAAAGTTCTTAAGTGAGTTATTGCACTTGTTAAGTGACTCTGGCTTCCCCCCTGACTCTGCTTGTCAGAAGGTCGCAGAAAGAGGATCATGTAACCTGTGAATCATGTGATCAGGATGCTGCAACCGTCATAAGTACATTCCAGTTGCCAAGCATTTAAATATTGACCATGTGATCGTGGGGATGCTGCAACGGTCATAAGTGTGAAACAAGGTCGTAAGTCACTTCTTTCAGTGCTTTTGTAGCTGCGGTCACTAAACGAATGCTTGTAAGTCAAGGACTACCCTGGAATAAAATCTGGCCTAGTCATATGATGACTAGCTCAGCAACCAAAATTCTGGTACCAATTGAGGTCATATGTTGAGAATGATCTGCGTGTCCCACCGGTGGCCAGAGGAGCTGGCAGCAGAGTCAGACAGTGAGGAGGTTGGGGAGGAACGTGGGCCAGTCCTGGGGGCTGGGGAAAGCTCGATCAAGGCCTCTGCATCGGAGGCAGAGAGGGAGGTAGACAGCAGCGAGGCACAGGAACAGCTGGAGCCTGTTCCCAGCATGAACAGAGCTGCCAGAAGACAAGAACAACTCAGAAAGCAGGATCGACTTGGGAGTAAAAGCCACACCTTGGAGGTGATTGGCCCCTCCCATAGGAAACAAAAGAGGAGCGAACGGGGAGGGGGCTTCTGCAGGAAACAATTTGTTCTTTCGTTCGTTTCAAGAGTGGGAAGATCTGTCCGTGAATCCCAGAGACTGTGCCAAGTTTGGCCTTGTACTACGTATGGAAACTAGTTATCTGGCAGCTTTCCAAGCGAGATAAGGTCTGTGTTGATAAGTATTCCTCTGAAAGACTGTTTGGACAGGCCTTGCTGACTGTGAATGAAAGGGATTCACAGTCGTGTCAATAAAAGGAGTTTTGCTGGGACCAAGACTCAGCTTCCTGCTTTTTAAAGGAGCCTAAGTCAGAACATGCCTACGCTAGGAAGAGCTTCCCCACGAATGAGAAACGGGCCCAAGGCGAAGATAAAATAACATTCTAAAATTAGGATAGGATGTTATTCTGTAAAAGCATAGACTAGACCAGAACAGAACAGAATAATAGAGTAGAATAGAACAGAACAGAACAGAATAATAAAATATAACAATTCTATTCTTGCCCATTAGGATGCCTTTCTCCAAAATCTTGCCAATGCTCTCTTTTTCTCTTTCGCCCTCCTCCAGCTGCTAGAATTGTTCGACAGCGAAGACCCCAGGGAACGTGAATACCTCAAGACCATCCTTCACCGGGTTTACGGCAAATTCCTGGGCCTCCGGGCGTATATTCGCAAGCAATGCAATAACATTTTTTTGAGGTGAGGGGCTTCTCCGCCTTCGGTTTGCCTGTGTTTTCATCCTGAGCAATCAAGGAGTGTTGTGTGTCGTGTGCAACTTTTTCTAATTTCTAATCTAATCACAAAAATTTCTGACTAATTCCAAGGAAAGAACCTTATCAACTGAGCCTGTAGAGCAGTTTTCAATCTTGGCCACTTTAAGAAGAGTGGACTTCAACTCCCAGAATCCCCCAGCCGGCCTGCTTTAAGAGGGGTGGACTTCAACTCCCAGAATCCCCCAGCCGGCATGCTTTAAGAAGGGTGGATCTCAACTCCCAGAATTCCCCAGCCAGCATGCTTTAAGAAGGGTGGACTTCAACTCCCAGAATTCCCCAGCCAGCCTGCTTTAAGAGGGGTGGACTTCAACTCCCAGAATCCCCCAGCCGGCATGCTTTAAGAAGGGTGGATTTCAACTCCCAGAATCCCCCAGCCGGCATGCTTTAAGACGGGTGGACTTCAACTCCCAGAATTCCCCAGCCGGCATGCTTTAAGAAGGGTGGACTTCAACTCCCAGAATCCCCCAGCCGGCATGCTTTAAGAGGGGTGGACTTCAACTCCCAGAATCCCTCACCAGCATGCTTTAAGAGGGGTGGACCTCAACTCCCAGAATCCCCCAGCCAGCATGCTTTAAGATGGGTGGACCTCAACTCCCAGAATCCCCCAGCCAGCCTGCTTTAAGAGGGGTGGACTTCCACTCCCAGAATCCCCCAGCCAGCATGCTTTAAGATGGGTGGACTTCCAACTACCAGAATCCCCCAGCTGGCATGCTTTAAGAGGGGTGGACTTCAACTCCCCCCAGCCAGCCTGCTTTAAGATGGGTGGACTTCCACTCCCAGAATCCCCCAGCCAGCCTGCTTTAAGAGGGGTGGACTTCAACTCCCAGAATCCCCCAGCTGGCATGTTTTAAGAGGGGTGGACTTCCACTCCCAGAATTCCCCAGCCAGCATGCTTTAAGAGGGGTGGACTTCAACTCCCAGAATTCCCCAGCCAGCATGCTTTAAGATGGGTGGACTTCAACTCCCAGAATTCCCCAGCCAGCATGCTTTAAGATGGGTGGACTTCCATTCCCAGAATCCCTCGCCAGCATGCTTTAAGATGGGTGGACTTCCATTCCCAGAATCCCCCAGCCAGCATGCTTTAAGAGGGGTGGACTTCAACTCCCAGAATTCCCCAGCCAGCATGCTTTAAGAAGGGTGGACTTCAACTCCCAGAATCCCCCAGCCAGCATGCTTTAAGAGGGGTGGACTTCAACTCCCAGAATCCCCCAGCCGGCATGCTTTAAGATGGGTGGACTTCAACTCCCAGAATCCCCCAGCCGGCATGCTTTAAGAGGGGTGGACTTCAACTCCCAGAATCCCCCAGCCGGCATGCTTTAAGATGGGTGGACTTCAACTTCAACCTTCTGGCTAGGGAATTCTGGGAGTTGAAGTCCACCAGTCTTAAAGCTGTCAAGTTTGAAGACCTCTGTCTTAAAGCATGCTGGCTGGGGAATTCTGGGAGTAGAAGTTCATCCATATTAAAAGATGTTAGGTGGGGAGTTTTGGGAATTGAAATCCATATATCTTAAAGCATGCTGGCTGGGGAATTCTGGGAGTTTGGTCCCCCACTTAAAAGCATGCAGACTGGGAAATTCTGGGATTTGAAATCCATATCTCATAAAGTGTTCTGACTGGAGAATTCTGGGAGTTGAAGTCCGCCCATATTAAAAGATGCTAGGTAGGGAGTTTTGGGATTTGAAATCCATATATCTTAAAGCATTCTGATTGTGGAATTCTGGGAATCTTGAAGTATACTAACTGGGGAATTCTGGAACTTGAAGTCCACCCATTTTGAAGCATGATGGCTGGGGGATTCTGGGAGTTGAAGTCGTAAGGGTGAAAAACGATGATAAGTCACTTTTATCAGCGCCTTCGAATGGTGGGTAAACGGGTTGCTATAAATATCGGACCTACCTGTTGTGTTTTGAGAAGGTGAGGATGATGGGAAAAGGGAAGATCTTTGGGGAAGACAGTGACGAGAATAAAACCCTCCCTGTTTCTTCCTTTCCTTTCCCCCAACAGGTTTATCTACGAGACCGAACATTTCAACGGAGTGGCTGAATTATTGGAAATCCTTGGGAGGTAAATCTTTCCCCATTCTTTAAAGCAGGGGTCTCCAACCTTGGCAACTTTTAAGACTTGTGGACTACAACTCCCAGAGTTCCTCAGCCAGGAGACCATCTCTGAAAGGAGGGCCCTCCAGCCTCCAGTCAAAGACCTTTAGCCAAGGAGAACTTGCCATTTCATGTGGCAGTCTGTTCCACGGGCTGCCGTTCTATATAATTCCTTCCTCACCCGGATTTCTTCGAACCGTCGTTTAGTTGTGCGGTGGCGCAGTGGTTAGAGTGCGGTACTGCAGGCTATTTCTGCCGGCTGCCTGCAATTTGGCAGTTCGAATGTCACCAGGCTCAAGGTTGACTCAGCCTTCCGTCCTTCCAGGGTGGGTAAAATGAGGACCCAGATTGTTGATGGGGGCAAGAGGCTGACTCTGTAAACTGCTTAGAGGAGGCTGTAAAAGGGATATAAGTCTAAGTGCTATTGCTAGAGGTGTAGGGTTTCCTGGAGGGGAGGGAGGGAAGGAAGGAAAGAGAGAGAGAGAAAGTAGGAAAGAAAAAGAAAGAAAGAAAAGAAAGAAAGAGAGAGAGAGAGAGAGAGAGAAAGAAAGAAAGAAAGAAAGAGAAAGAAAGAAAGAAAGAGAAGGGAAGGGATGGGATGGGATGGGATGGGATGGGAAGAAAGAAAAGAAAAGGGAAGGAAGGAAAGAAAGAATGAAAGAAAAAAGAAGGAAGGAAGGAAAGAAAGAAGGAAAGGAGGGGATGGGATTGGATGGGAAGGAAAGAAAGAAAAAGGGAAGGAAAGAATGAAAGAAAAAGAAAAGAAAGAAAAAAGAAGGAAAGAGAAAGGAAAGGAGGGGATAGGATGGGAAGAAAAAAGGGAAGGAAAGAAAGGAAGAAGGAAAGAAGAAGGAAGGAAGGCAAAAGAAAATTGTAAAACTGGAGATTAAATTCTTAAATTCATCCATCTGAATGTTTCTCAACCTCTGAGAAATTCTGGCCAGGGAATTCTGGGAGTTGAAGTCCACTCATCCAAGCTGCTTCGTTGGGAAGCCCTGATTTAGCTCCCCCGACACCGATATGAGAAATTGGCTGCTGCAACAACAACCCTGCAGGGATGACCTTCCCTCCCTTAAAACCCCACTCCCTCCGGCTTCTCTTTCAGCATCATCAACGGCTTCGCGCTGCCCTTGAAGGCGGAACACAAGCAGTTCCTGGTGCGGGTTCTGATCCCGCTACACTCCGTCAAATCGCTCTCCATTTTCCACGCCCAGGTGAGCCTGGCAGCGCCTGGCACCCAGCAACCCCGGGGGTGGGTGGGTGCCGGAGACGAGCCCTCGAGGCGCTCCGGGGTTCAGAGAGGCTCCTCACCTCCTCACCCGGATTCCTCTCTTGCAGCTGGCCTACTGCGTGGTCCAGTTCTTGGAGAAAGATGCCACGCTGACCGAGCACGTAAGTCTGGCCTTTGCAAGGGGCAGGGGGGCAAGCAGCGGGGCAGGGGGCACGGCTGCAGCGGGGGGTGGGGGGGCAAGATTTGACAGCGGGGCAGCAGCCCTGGGCGCGAGAGGCACCTTCGAACAAGAGCCGGAGTTTTCTTTTCGCTCGTTCCTTGCGTTTCTAGAGCTGCCCAACCCCACTAAGTGAAAAATTCCAAAAATTGGCTTAAAATTCCAATATTTTTCCTCTTCTTCTCTCTCCTTCTCTCTCTCTCTCTTGAATGATAACATCTGTCCCATTGCAATTCTAGGGCTCCATTTTATGGTGATAATATGGTTTTAATCTGAATTTAATAGGTTATCTCTCATATTTTATTGTCCACTTATATATATATTTATTTATATATATTTGTCTTCTTAAGTTTTCGCGGGTGTGCATATGCAAAAAATTAAAATCTCGGGTGTTTTCCCGTGTCATTGTAAATAAGTTGGTTAAAATATTTAAAATCCTGGTTAAAATCCCAGCTTAAAATCTACTAAAAATCCTTACAGAGCACTCTGCAAGGTCTTTAAAACCTCAGCTAAAATCCTACCAGTGACTTTAAAAGTTTTTCTTATAGCAGCGTTATTTATACATACATACATACATACATACATACATACATACATACATACATACATACATATATATATATATATATATATATATATACAGGTAGTCCTTGTTTTATGATCACAATTGCTCCACGATTGAGCAATTTCACACAGGGGTTGTTGTTTTTGTTTGTTTTTAATAAAGTGAGACATTTTTTGTGAAGTGAGACATTTAAGTGAGTTCTGCCCCGTTTTACGACCTTTCTTGCCTGAGTTGTTAAGTGAATCACTGCAGTTGTTAAGTTAGGAAAACGGTTGTTAAGTGAATCTGGTTTCTTCGTTGACTTTGCTGGTCAGAAGGTCGCAAAAGATGATTACTGGGACACTGCAATCGTCATAAGTACGAACCGAATAGGAGCCAAGCATCTGATTTTTGATCATGTGACCATGGGGAGGCTACAACGGTTGTAGGTGGGAGAAACAGTCATAAGTCACTTTTTTTAATGCCATTGCAACTTTGGTCACTATCAATCAGAATAGAGCTTGAAGGGACCTTGGAGGTCTTCTAGTCCAGCCCCGTGCTCAGGCAGGAAAGCCCTATACCATTTCAGACAGGTGCCATCCAGTCTCTTCTTAGAAACCTCCAGTGATGAAGTACCCACAACTTCTGGTGGCAGGCTGTTCCACTGGTTAATTGTCTTCACTGTTAGGAAGTTTCTCCTCAATTCCAAGTTGCTTCTCTCCTTGATTAGTTTCCATTCATTGTTTCTTGTCCTGCCCTCAGGTGCTTTGCTTAAAAAGTTTGGGTTAAAAATGGTTTTTTATATATATATATATAAATTTTCTTACTTCTTCGTAGGGTTTATGTGTGTTTTTCTTCTAGCCAGGTTTTCCCTACGTAGCCAAGGTTTTTTTGTAGCTCCAGCGCAGAGCTTGCTAGGTGTCAGAAAGGAAAAAAGCCCAGAACCGAGTAGATGTGATTCTACTGAGCTGGAGCTACAAAAAAACCTTAGCTACGTAGGGAAAACCTGGCTAGAAGAAAAACACACACACACACACACACACACACATATATATATATATATATATAATATATATAATATACTATATACTATATAATATTTATTTTGTATATATAGAGAGAGAGAGTGAGAGTATATAAAATGTATGTATGTATGTACTGTATTTCCCCGAAAATAAGATTAATTGGAAAACAATCCCTAATGCATCTTTTGGAGCAAAAATTAATATAAGACCTAGTCTTATTTTCAGGGAAACACAGTATATTTATTTATGTATTGGTTCGATTTATATGCCGCCCTTCCCTGGAGACTCAGGGCGGCTTACAATGCGTTAAGCAATAGCCTTCATACTTTGGTATAGACCTGCTTAGTAGGGCTTTCGCCCCCCCCCCCCAGCGGTGTTTTTTTTAATACAAAGTCAAAGTTATATATGTAGTGTGTATGTGCGTATTGACATGACCATTTCTCTCACCTACAATATATGTGTGTGTGTAGTCCTCAATTTACAACCATCCATTTAGATATATATATATATGTGTATGTATGTATGTATATGTATATGTATATGTATATGTATATGTATATGTATATGTATATGTATATGTATATGTATATGTCAGTGGTGAAATCCAATTTTTTTTACTACCGGTTCTGTGGGCATGGCTTGGTGGGTGTGGCAGGGGAAGGATATTGCAAAATCTCCATTCCCACCTCACTCGGGGGCCAGCCAGAGGTGGAATTTGCTGGTTCTCCAAACTGCTCAAAATTTCTGCTACCGGTTCGCCAGAACCTGTCAGAACCTGCTGGATTTCACCCCTGCTCTATGTCTACGTATGTATGTATATAGATATATACAGATAATACACACGCAAGCACACATATTTGCTGACGCTCTATTTAAACTAAATATGAATATCGGCGATTTCATGACCTCTACAGATGCCGTACGCTCAATACAAATCGATCAATCAATCAATATTTTCTCTTTTCTTCGGCAGGTGATACGGGGCCTGTTGAAATACTGGCCAAAGACTTGCACTCAAAAAGAGGTACCGAAGGGCTGGGCAGCGGGTGGGGGGGGTTGTCGCATGCATAGAGGGGGGGTCAGGCCCCGCAAAGGCATCAGCCAGAGGGTCTCCCCCTCCTTTCATCCCCTCCCTCTCCCCCCTTCCCGATCAGGTGATGCTCTTGGGGGAAATTGAGGAGATCCTGGATGTGATCGAGCCCTCGCAGTTCGTGAAGATCCAGGAGCCGCTCTTCAAGCAAGTGGCACGATGCATTGCCAGCCCCCACTTCCAGGTGCTTTGGGGAGGAGGGGGCGGGGAGGGGGAAACCATCTTTGCGGTCGTCCTCCACTTACGACTACAAATGGAGATGGAGTTTCAGTTGCCAAGCCATGCGGTCGTTAAAGCAAGTCGTCAAGTCACCAGGACTGTATTTTCAAAACCAGTTTTACTTCGGTCGTTAAGTGAATCGCATGGTTGTTAAGTGAATCGCGTGGTCGCTAAGTGAATCTTGCTCCCTCCCCAAATTGATTTTGCTTATGGGAAGCCAGGTAGTGTTGTGACCCAGGCCCAAGTAGTTAGTATTAAATACAAACAGTTCCAAAAGAGCCTTGGTAGTACAGTGGTCTAAGGCACCCTGTTATTAAGCTGGTTATTAAGATCAGCTGCCTGCAATTACTGCAGGTTCGAATCTCGCCAAGGCTCAAGGTTGACTCAGCCTTCCATCCTTTCTAAGGTAGGTAAATTGAGGACCCAGTTTGTGGGGGCAATAAGCTGACTTTGTATAAATATACAAAAGGATGAAGGCTATTGCTGAGCGCATTGTAAGCCGCCCTGAGTCTCCGGACAAGGGCAGCATATAAATCAAATTTAAATAAATAAATAAAAAATAAATTAAAAAAACAGCTGAGAATTAACTCCTTCTCAGCGTCGTCCAAACTAAATGAAAGCAAATTCTTCAAAACACCATTCCATAGTTTATCACCGACCTTGGGATAATTAGGCAAAGTGCCAAAGGCTTTTCTTGGCAAAAGTTCAGAAGCAGAAGACGCCGACAAGAAATGAATACAGTGAAACAAGAAGCAAATCTCTCAACGTTGTTTTCCGGCAAAGAGCCCAAGAGCCGTTGCTGGTCTTTTAAGCCTTATGGGAGGGGCCAATCATCTCCTGGCCTTACTCCTGAGTCGTCCTCTCTGCTGTAGCTGCTCCTGCCTCCTGGCAGCTCTTCTCACACATGCACTAGGAACAGGCTCCTCCTGTTCCTCTGTCTCTCTACTGTCAGCCTCTGGAGGCTCCGGGGTCCGCACCTTACTCCCCGATGGCCCCGGACCCATCTCTGCGTCCGACGCAGAGCCCTCATCCGGGCCTTCCCCAGCCTCCGGGACGGGCCCCTGTTCTTCCTCATCCTCCTCACTGTCCGACTCCGCTGCCAGCTCCGCAGGCTGCTGGCGAACCACAACAGGTAGGTGGTTTGCGACTGTAATACGCACAATTGCCAATGAGGATGAAATGTGATCCGATGACCGAAGGGGAGAAGTTGCGACAGTTGTAACTTTGAGGATGGGTCATAAGTCACTTTTTCTGAGACCGTCGTAACTTTGAACCATCGTTAAGCCATTGGTCATAATTCAAAGCCCGCCTTACAGGTAGTCCTTGACTTGCAACCATTCATTTAGTGACCGTTCGAAGTTACAATGGCACCGAAAGAAGTGACTTATGACCGTTAGTCACACACTGATGACCGTTGCAGCCTCCCTGTGGTCGCGTGATCAAAATTCAGGCGCTTGGCAACTGACTCGTATTTATGACGGTAGCAGTGTCTTGGGGTCACCGGATCCCCTTTTTGCGACCGTCGGACAAGAAAAACCAACGGGGGAAGCCAGATTCACTTAACGACCAGGTTACTCACTTAACGACCACAGTGATTCACTTAACCACCGTGGCCATAAAGGTCGTAAAACGGGACAACACTCACTTAACAACTGTCTTGCTTAGAAGGGGAAACGGGGCAAAGCTCAATAAATGTCTCACTTAACAACAGAAAATTTTGGGCTCGATTGTGGTCGTAAATCAAGGACTGCCCAGCTTGAAGGTGGCTGGGTCAGGGACTTTTCAAACGGGCTTTCGAATCCTCACAGCCGTTGCTCTGTGCCCCCCCCTCCCCAAAAACAGGTGGCCGAACGGGCACTCTATTTCTGGAACAACGAATACATCCTGAGCCTGGTGGAGGACAATTGTCACACGGTGCTGCCCACCATCTTCGGCACGCTCTACCGCGTCTCCAAGGAGCACTGGAACCCGTGAGTCCGGCGGGCACAGCACCGGGGAGGACTTGGTCAGAGAACGAGGACTTCCTCAGACTTCCCCAAAAGTTAGAAAACTCACCTGGGAAAAAGCCAGGGGTGAAATGCTCCCAGTTCGGACCGGATCGCCCAATCCGGTAGCGATGGCAGCAGGTGGTTCGGAGAACCGGTAGCAAAAATCCCTGTGTCCCCCCCCCCATGCCCAGCTGAGCCACGCGATCATCAGATGGTTTTTTTTTTTTTTTACTTTTAAAAGCATTTTTTCTACAACCTCTTCGGCCGAAAAAATGCTTTTAAAAGTAAAAAAAAAAAAAAAAAAGCCTCTGATGATCACACAGCTCAGCTGGGATCGTCAGAGGCTTTTAAAAGACGGTTGTAGAAAAAATGCTTTTAAAAGCCTCTGACGATCGTAGCTGAGTTGCCTGATTGGCAGAGGCTTTTAAAAGACAAAAAAGCCTCTGCCAATCAGGCAACCCTTCATTGAAGAGGTTGTAGAAAAAATGGTTTTAAAGATTTTTTTTTTTTAAAGTTGGCCACGCCCACCCAGTCACATTACCCACCCACCCCCCAAGCCATGCCCACAGAACTGGTAGTAACATAGATTTCACCACTGGAAAAAGCCCGCTTCCCACTCCAGGAAATTACAACCTGGTATAGGTTGTCCTCTCGGTCAGTCGGAATGGGACAACTCGTTGCAGCCAACTCACCGTGGGACGATCCAAGAATTCAATTTAGTTATTTCAAATAATTTTAAAAATATTATAATTTTGGTCATTCGCTTTTTATTTCGTCCCTCCTTTGGCATCCTTAATGATTCTGTTCAACCACTTCTTCAATGTTTGTGTGATTCTTGTCCCACAGTGAGTTACCCATAGCGAATTGGCCATGAAGAGTTGACCATGGCAAGTTGGCTGCAATGAGTTGGCCATGAAGAGTTGACCATGGCTAGTTGGCTGCAGTGAATTGGCCATGAAGAGTTGACCATGGTTAGTTGGCTGCAGTGAATTGACCATGAAGAGTTGACCATGGCTAGTTGGCTGTGATGAATTGACCATGAAGAGTTGACCATGGCTAGTTGGCTGCAGTGAATTGGCCATGAAGAGTTGACCATGGTTAGTTGGCTGCAGTGAGTTGGCCATGAAGAGTTGACCATGGCTAGTTGGCTGCAGTGAGTTGTCCATAGTGAGTTGGCCATGAAGAGTTGACCATGGCTAGTTAGCTGCAGTGAGTTGTCCATGGTGAATTGGCCATGAAGAGTTGACCATGGTTAGTTGGCTGCAGTGAATTGACCATGAAGAGTTGACCATGGCTAGTTGGCTGTGGTGAGTTGGCCATGGCAAGTTGTCGTAGTTGTAAGACTGTAGGGATGTTGGGCCTCCCCATGTGTCCCAGGTTCGTCTTCTCCTTGTTCTCACCTCCCCGTCCCACCTCTCTTCCCAGGACTATTGTGTCCCTGGTCTACAACGTCCTCAAGACCTTCATGGAGATGAACGGCAAGCTCTTCGATGAACTCACTGCCTCCTACAAGGTGGAGAAGCAGCAGTAAGTGTGTTTGTGCGAGGGTGTGAACTGTTTGAGTGGGGGTGAGGAGATGAGGGTGGGGAATTCTGGGAGTTGAAGCCCACAGGCCTTCAAGTTACAGATTACAGATTAACAGAGCTGGAAGAGACCTTGTAGGTCATCTAGTCCAATCCCCTGCCCAAGCAGGTGACCCTACACCATTTTCTGACAGGTGGCAGTCCAGTCTCTTCTGGAAAGCCTCCAGTGATGAAGCTCCCACAACTTCTGAAGGCAACTTCTGTTCCATTGGTTGATTGTTCCCACGGTCAGGAAATTCCTCCTTATTTCTAGGTTGAATCTCTCCTTGGTCAGTTTCCATCCATTGTTCCTTCTCTGGTTTTCAGCTGCTTTGGAGAATAGCTTGACTCCCTTCCTCCTCTCTGGGGCAGCCCCTCAAATATTGGAAGATGCTCTCCTGTCTCCCCTGGTCCTTCTCTTCACTAGACCAGCCATGCCCAGTTCTAAGCTTGGCTTGGTTTTGTGAATAGGGGATGGAATTGGCATCTTGTACAAAGGCAGCCCATTGAGCTAGTTAATGGTTCAGTCAACTATCACAGAATTGCGGAGTCAGAAGGGATGCCAAGGATAAAATACAGAATAACAAGAGTTGGAAGGGGCCTTGGAGGTCTTCTAGTCCAACCCCCTGCTCAAGCAGGAGACCCTGTCCCATTTCAGACAAATGGCTTGTCCAGTCTCTTTCTTAAAAGCCTCCAGTGATGAAGCACCCACAACTTCTGGTGGCAAGCTGTTCCGCTGGTTAATTGTTCTCGCTGTCAGGAAATTCCTCCTTATTTCCAGGTTGAGTATGCAAGAAAACCGGCTAAACCACTCTTAAGACTCTCTGTCTGTCTCTCTCTCTCTCTCTCTCTGTGTGTGTGTGTGTAAACCTCCAAAGTCAGAAAACATCAGGAAGTTTTTAAATAGTCTCCTGCTTGCGCAGGGGGTTAGACTAGAAGACCTCCAAGGTCCCTTCCGACTCTGTTATTCTGAAATGCAATCTAGTAAACTCCACGTTAGACCGGTCATTTAGGTCAGCGGTCCCCAACTTTTGTGGCTTGGTGGCCCGGCTGGAAGCGGGGGAGGGGGAATCAGGCCGCACGAGTGGCGGTCCAGTATGTGCCCACGTATACATGTCACACAGACTGGGCTGTTTGCATGCACATACATGCCAGCCTGTTGCTTGCATGGCCTGGTTCTGAATTGGCCATGGGCCAGTAGTAGAACGCGGCCCAAGGGTTGGGGACCCCGATGTAGATATGGGGGGGGGTTTGGCCAAATGGCTGTCCAGTCTCTAAAACAGGGGTCCCCAACCTTTCGGACCTCAGGGACCACTAAATCCATAATTTTAAATCCCGTGGACCACTAGTATGATCTGCCTAATGACCGGGTGAGCGGGCGTGGCTAGGTGGTCATGTGACTGGGTGGGTGGGGTCAACTCGATGTCACTCACATTGAGGGACGCCTCGCCGGCCTCTGCTCGCCCCTCCCCTCCTCGCCTGGGCTCCTTAGGGCCCCAACAGGAAGCAGTTGCTGGAGCTAAGCAGCCACCAGGAGAAAGAGTTGGCAAAACAGCTCAGTTCAAATTGGATCTGGCCGAGAAGGAGGCTCAGCAGGAGCACCTCACTGAGGACTAGGAGCTTAGGCTTTCCAAGCAGAGGGAAGACCTGCGGGAATGCAAGGCCAGGTACTGGCACCTGGAGGCTCAGCCGGCTGAGATGGTCAGCCAGTTCCAGGCCATGATGCAATCCCACTGAAACAAGGCCCTCCAGCTCTTCTCCACCAGTGGCACTTCCCTCCAGCCTTTGCCCAAAGCCCCACACCAGGAGGCTGAAGCAGACCCCAATTCAGAATTTCTGCCCCCCTCTGACCCACACAAGAAGACCCCGAAGGGGGAGACTCTCTGCAGCAACACAACCGTTCATTGCACGTATCCGGCCAAGGGGCTGTAGTTTGAGGACCCCTGAGTTAGTGCAATATTAAAAAATGCAAATTATTTTTCTGCGGACCACCAAAATTTTCTCGCGGGCCACCAGTTGGTGACCGCTGGTCTAGAAGACCTTCAAAGTTGCTCCCAACTCTTGTTAATTGTGTAATTCTGAATTTTGTCATTTTTCTGGGCACGTGGTTGGGGGTGGTTGGGCGGGGGGGCGGGTGTTGAACGGGAAGCCTCCTTCTTTGCCCCTGACCCCCCCCCACTCCTCCTCCTCCTCTTCCCCTCCCTGCAGGGAACTGAAGAAGGAGAAGGAACGCCAGGAGCTCTGGAGGCATCTGGACGAACTTCAGCTGCAGAAGCTCCAAGGCTTGGAAGAAGCCAAGATGAACCGCTTGAATTTGCAACGCACCCTGGCCAGCTAGGAGCCCCTCCTCCGCCCCTGGAAGTGACACCCCCACACCCACCCTCGTGGGCGGTGGGAACGGTCCACCCCTCCCAGGCCGAGACAGCTGGTTCTCCTCCCCACACCCCTCCACATCGTGTGCCGAGTCGGATCTCCCGTCCTCGGCTGCCCCCCACCGCGAGGCCAGCCGGAAAACCGAAGGATGAGAGTTTGGGGGGCCGGGCAGTGGAGGGGGGGGGCTGGGCTGCGATGCCCCCCCTCCTTTCCTAAAACTGATGGGCCTGTAAATAATAGGGGAGCCACAATCTTGCAAAGACAATTGGGGGGGGATGACTAACCAGGGTTTGTGGGTGGGTGAGGTGGAACGGGAGAATTGGAGTGCAATATCCGACGGGGAGGCGGGGGGGACAGAGCTTCTCCCGCTCCCGTGGTCCTCCGGGGCAGGGAAAATGCAGCCCCCCCCACTTAGTAGTGCAGCCCCTAACTCACGGCTGTAGAGCCCCTCCTTGCCCCCTAAGCCCCCACGCTTCCTTCCCCAAAGGGCCAATCTCCTCGTTTGCGGGGTGGTGGGGGGCATGCCCTGCCATGGAAGAAGGGGGTGCCGCCCCGGGAGAGGCCCTGTGTGGTGGTGGGCTTGTGTGGAGAAAAAAAAAATTGCTCCCCCCCCTCCCCAGCAGTTTGTTCGTGTGGGTTTGCAGTTGTGTCTGGCTGGTTGTGTGGTTGTGCACGCGAGAGAGAGAGGTTGCAGGCGGTCTTCACTATGTCCTCTGCAGCTCGGGGGGGGGGAGAGGGGAAGGGGGGCAGGGCACATGGGGCAGTGAGGTGTCTGTGTGTGCCCCCTTCGGTTTTGTGTTCCTCAGAGGGTTTCAGACACACACAGACACACACACACAGGGTCAGAGCGAAGGAAAGTGTGCACATTGCGAGGGCCAAAGTAAGCGTACTTCAGTTCTCCACCTCTTCCTTTCTCCTTTCTCCTCCTTCTTCTCTTTCCTCCTCCTCCTCTTCTCCTCCTCTTTCCCTAGCTGCCTTTCTCCTCCTCTTCCTTTCTCTTCCTCTTCTTCTCTTCCTCCTCCTCCTCTTCTCCTCCTCTTTCCCTAGCTGCCTTCCTCCTCCTCTTCCTTTCTCTTCCTCTTCTTCTCTTCCTCCTCCTTCTCCTCCTCCTCTTCTTTTTCTCTTTCCTCCTCCCTTCTCCTTCTCCTCCTGTTCTTTCCTCCTCCTCCTTCTCTTTCCTCCTCCTCCTCTTCCTTTCTCTTCCTCTTTTTCTCTTCCTCCTCCTTCTCCTCCTCCTTTTTCTCTTTCCTCCTCCTCCTCTTCTTTTTCTCTTTCCTCTTCTTTTCTCCTCCTTCTCCTTTCTCCTCCTCCTCCTCTTCCTCTTCTTCTGCTCTTCCTTTTCTCTTTCCTCCTCCTCCTCTTCCTTTTTCCTCCTCCTCTTCTTCCTCCTCTGCCTCCCTTCTCTCTCCTTCCTCCCCTTCCTCCTTCTCCTCCCTGGGCTCCTGACCTTGGCGGAAGACATATTTGCTGGATAGGACAACTCAAAGGCGTTGCAGCAGGCTCTCTGCCTATCTCGCTTGGTGTGTGTGTGTGTGTGTGTGTGTGTGTGTTTGCGTGAGTGCCCGTTGTGCGTGTTGAGTACGCAGGAGAGTCATTCTCAGCCACCAAAATCTCATCGCAGGAGGACAATGCAGGAAACCCAGCGCAGCAGCCTCTCAAGTGGTCCTTGCTGGGGAGGGCGGGAGAAGGATGCTCATAAGAACCCCTGGGAAGCAAATGGATTCCTTTCTCAGCATCTGGCTTGGGTTGCTCAGAGACACCGAACATCTGGAAAGCTACCCGAAGTGGGTTTCTTCATCCCCGCTGCACCTGCATGGGGACCGAGCGGAGAAGCATAAAAATAAAAAACACCCTAATTTTTATAGCTCCCAGTTGGAACTGCGAGGTCCTTGGTGCTCTCTGAGCTTGGTGCTTCTCTTGCATACGTGTCACGATCCAACTAGGTCACATCGATGCTAGTCAATCAATCGGAATAGAGCCGGAAGGGACCTTGGAGGTCTTCTAGTCCAGCCCCCTGCTCAATTGTACCATTTCCTAAGACAAGTGGCTGTCGAGTCTCTTCTTAAAAACTCCAGCGATGGAGCACCCACAATTTCTGGTGGTAAGCTGTGGTTATAGAATAGTATAGAATAGCAGAGTTGGAAGGGACCTTGTAGGTCATCTAGTCTGACCCCCTGCTCAAGCAGGAGAACCTATACAATCTCAAAGACAGTCTCAAAACCTCCAGCGATGAAGCACCCACAATTTCTGGTGGCAAGCTGTTCCACTGGTAAAATTGTCCTCACTGTTAGGAAGTTTCTCCTTAATCCCAGGTTGCTTCTCTCCTCGATTAGTTTCCATCCGTTGTTTCTTGTCTTCTGGTGCTTCGGAGAATAATTTGACCCCCTCCTCTTCTTTGGGGCAGCCCCTCAAATACTGGAATGCTGCTATCATGTCACCCCTAATTCTTCTTTTCTCTAGACTAGCCAGACCCAAATCCTGCAGCTGTTCTTCGTATGTTTTAGTCTCCAAGCCTTTTAATCGTCTTAGTTGCTCTTCCCTGCACTTTTTCGAAAATCTTAACATACAAAAGTATGAAGGCTATTGCTAAACGCATTGTAAGCCGCCCTGAGTCTCCGGAGAAGGGCGGCATATAAATCGAACCCACAAATAAATTGATCCAATCTTTTTTTATAACGTGGGGACCAAAACCGGACGCAGTATTCCAGCTGTGGCCTTACCAAGGCTTTATAAAGCGGTACTGCATGTAATTTTGATTCTATGCCTCTTTATGCCACCAAGGATTGTATTCGCTTTTTTTGGCTGCTGATGGCACTGAGGATGTTACCTCCTTGGGTCGTGAAACGTCTTCAGGAAAACAAGCAAGCTCAGAGAGCACCAAGAGCCTTGATAGTACAGTGGTTTAATGCACCCTGTTATTAAGACCAGCTGCCTGCAATTACTGCAGGTTCGAATCTTACCAGGCTCAAGGTTGACTCAGCCTTCCATCCTTTCTAAGGTAGGTGAAATGAGGACCCAGTTTGTGGGGGCAATAAGCTGACTTTGTATAAATATACAAAAGGATGAAGGCTATTGCTGAGCGCATTGTAAGCCGCCCTGAGTCTCTGGAGAAGGGCGGCATATAAATCATTTTTTTTTTAAAAAAAGGGCCCCTCAACCCTAAGTGCCACACTATGGCGGCAACTGGCATAGTATCTTCTCTCCCACCCCCCCAGGACACTCCTCGGGATGGAAGGAAGCCCCCAGGTCCCCTATTCCAACCCCCTGCTTTAGGTAGAATCCAGGAGAGCATCTCTGAAAAGAGGGGGCTCCAGTCAAAGACCTTTAGCCAAGGAGAACTTTCCACTTCATGTGGCAGACTGTTCCACAGGCTGCCGTTCTATACAATTCCTTCCAAATCCGGATTTCTTCAAACCGTAGTTTAGTCGTGTGGTGGCGCAGTGGTTAGAGTGCGGTACTGCAGGTTAGTTATGCCGGCTGCCTGCAATTTGGCAGTTCGAATCTCACCAGGCTCAAGGTTGACTCAGCCTTCCGTCCTTCCGAGTTGGGTAAAATGAGGACCCAGATTGTTGGGGGAGTAATATGCTGACTCTGTAAGCCGCTTAGAGAGGGCTGTAAAACACTGTGAAGCGGGATATAAGTCTAAGTGCTATTTTCCTTCCTTCCTTCCTTCCTTCCTTCCTTCCTTCCCTGTTAGAATGCAATATTGCAGGCTAACTCTGCCCACAGCCAGCAGTTCGATCCTAACCGGCTCAAGGTTGACTCAGCCTTCCATCCTTCCGAGGTGGGTAAAATGAGGAGACCCAGATTGTTGGGGGAATAATATGCTGACTCTGTAAACCACTTAGAGAGGGCTGTAAAACACTGTGAAGCGGGATATAAGTCTAAGTGCTATTTTCCTTCCTTCCTTCCTTCCTTCCTTCCTTCTTTCCTTCCTTCCTTCCTTCCTTCCCTGTTAGAATGCAATATTGCAGGCTAACTCTGCCCACAGCCAGCAGTTCGATCCTGACCGGCTCAAGGTTGACTCAGCCTTCCATCCTTCCAAGGTCGGTAAAATGAGGAGACCCAGATTGTTGGGGGCAGGAGGCCGACTCTGTAAACCGCCTAGAGGGGGCTGTAAAAGCACTGTGAAGTGGGATATAAGTCTTAAGTGCTATTGCTAGTGGTGTAGGGTTTCCTGCCTAAGCAGGGGGTTGGACTAGAAGACCTCCAAGGTCCCTTCCGACTCTGTTATTCTATTCTGTTCTTCCAAATTAACAATTTTCTCTCCTTTCTTTGCGTGTTGGTGTGTGTGTGTAAGAGTACGTGTGAGGGAGATGAGTGCGAGGTGAAAGACCCCTCCTCTCCCCTCCCACTAGGTATGATCACCTCAACACAGTCTTGGTACCCAAAAACAGACCCTCGGTGGGGATGCGGGGGGTGGGATGGGGAAAGGGCACACGGCTTCCATTGCAGTTTATTTTTTAGTAGGCCACTCGGATCGGATTCTTCTCCTATATAATCGGATTTAGTAATACCCCACCGGTGTAGTTTTCACAGGAGAAGACACCCCCCCCCCAAAGCACTTGGAAGGGAGGGCCTCCAAGGGTTGATGGTGGTGGTTGAAGTGGGGCTGGCAGGGTAAACCTGGGGAGGGGGCTGCAAGAGAGATATTTTGTGGGGGGAGGGTGCGAGTGGGAGGGGGGGTCGAGTCTATTTATGAACAGTTTCCTGGATCACGAACCTTCCCTCTTCCCCGTCTTCCTTTTGCTGGACGACTCTGTATTCAATAAAGAGAAAATTTCATGTCACAAGTGAGTGTGTGGGGGGCTGATCTGGGTCCGGAGTGGGGCAGGGGCATCACTCAAGTCTGCAGAGAAGTGACTTTCAAACTTTCAAAAAAACACAAATGTAGGAAGGCCTTGGTGGTGCAGCGGACTAAAGTGCTGTTAAGTAGCACCAGCTGCCTGCAATTACTGCGAGTTCAAATCTCACCAGGCTCAAGGTTGACTCAGCCTTCCATCCTTCCGAGGTAGGTAAAATGAGGACCCGGATTGTGGGGGCAATAAGCTGGCTTTGTATAAAAAAAGAACACTGCTTTGGGGGGGGGGGCGAAAGCCCTACTAAGCAGGTCTATACAAAAGTATGAAGGCTATTGCTTAACGCATTGTAAGCCGCCCTGAGTCTCCGGAGAAGGGCGGCATCTAAATCGAGCCAATAAATAAATAGAATAGAGCTGGACGGGGCCTTGGAGGTCTTCTAGTCCAGCCCGGGAGACCTTATCCCCGTGATGGTGAACCTATGGCACAGGTGCCCATATCTGTGGGCATGCGAGCTCAGCTCCAGTGTACATGCGCAGTGTACACTCCTTCCTTCCCTCCCTTCTTTTTCCTTCCTTCCTTCCCTCCCTCCTTCCTTCTTCCCTTCATCCCTCCCTCCTTTTTCCCTCCCTCCTTCTTTCCCTCCTCCTCTCTCAATCTTCCCTCCCTCCCTTCTTTTTCTTTCCTTCCTTCCCTCCTTCCTTCCTTCTTCCCTTCATCCCTCCCTCCTTTTTTCCCTCCCTCCCTCTTTCTCTCCCTCCTCCTCTCTCCATCTTCCCTCCCTCCCTTCTTTTTCTTTCCTTCCTTCCTTCCCTCCTTCCTTCCTTCTTCCCTTCATCCCTCCCTCCCTTCTTTTTTCCTTCCTCCTTCCCTCCCTCCGCCTCTCTCTATCTTCCCTCCCTTCTTTTTCTTTTCTTCTTTCCTTTTCCCTCCCTCCTTCCCTCCCTCCCTTCTTTTTCTTTCCTTCCTTCCCTCCTTCCTTCCTTCCCTCCCTCCCTTCCTTCTTCCCTTCATCCCTCCCTCCCTTCTTTTTTCCTCCCTCCTTCTCTCCCTCTGCCTCTCTCCATCTTCCTTCCTTTCTTCCTTCCTTTCCTTCCTTCTTTCAGTCGAGCAGCGCCCAACCATTAAAACCTAACATCAAAAAACAGCAAAAACCAAAACACACCTAACCATTGTAAAAAAAAACCAGAATGTATTCAGCCATCGAGTTACCCCAAGCACTCAAGGGATCCCACACGCAACCTGGCTTCCCTCATACACAGAAATCCCCTTGTAATTTCTTACAGAATTAAAAGCATCTTTTTTAGAAAAACACAAACGGGTCACTTGGCCAGCACAGCCCCACAGAATGTCCATTTGCTCCAGAGTTTCTCAACTTTAGAAACTTTTAAGATGTGTGGACTTCAACTCCCAGAATCCCCCAGCCAGCAAAGCTTCTGGGAGTTGAACTCCACACATCTTAAAGCATTCTGGCTGAGGAATTCTGGGAGTTGAAGTCCACCCCTCTTAAAGTTTCTGAGGTTGAGAAACACAGACCTTGTTGGTGGCTGCAGAAATCATCCGAGGCGCTTCAATATCTGGAGAGGCGGCACACGTCACACTGGCAGGTCTTGGCGGTGAAAATGTCCACCGTTTTCTGCAAGCCGAGACTGCAACGCAGCCGGAGTTTCACCTGGAGAGGACAACGCAAAACAAAAAAACAAAACTCGTTTGACATCACTGATATTAGATCGCCCTGATTCCTGCTCTTTCTTTGCAGCTCAGGCTTTCTTTCCAGAACCGTGCAAAATACGGACAATAAATCCCACCCAGTGCAGTTACGCCTTGGTGGCGCAGCAGACTAAAGCACTGTTAAGTAGCATCAGCTGCCTGCAATTACTGCAAGTTCGAATCTCACCGGGCTCAAGGTTGACTCAGCCTTCCATCCTTCTGAGGTAGGTAAAATGAGGACCCGGATTGTGGGGGCAATAAGCTGACTTTGTATAAAAAAGAACACCGCTTGGGGGGGGGGCCCGAAAGCCCTACTAAGCAGGTATATACAAAAGTATGAAGGCTATTGCTTAACGCATTGTAAGCCACCCTGAGTCTCCGGAGAAGGGCGGCATAGAAATCGAACTAATAAATAAACAAATAAATAAAATGGGGCAAAACTCACTTAACAAATGTTCCACTTAGCAGCAAAAAAATTTGAGCTCAACTATAGTCATAAGTCGAGGACTCCCTGTATAAGCAGCCAGAATTCCATAACACAGGTAGTCCTCGACTTATGACCACAACGGAGCCTAAAGATCCTGCTATTCAGTGAGACATTTGTTAAGTGAATGTTGCCCCATTTTAGCACCTTTCTTGCCACCGTTGTTAAGCGAACCATTGCTGGTGTCAAGGTATTAACGTGGTCGTGAAATCCGGCTTCCCCATCGACTTGGCTTGTCGCAGAAAGGTCGCAAAAGGGGGACAGTCGTAAATATGAGCCAAAGCGTCTGGAATTTTGATCAGGTGACTGGGAGGGGGGGAATGTGGCAAAGGTCGCAACTCTGAAAACGGTCGTAACTTTGAATGGTCGGTTGTAAGTCGAGGACTGGGAAGAAGCCCGCCTGGATGCTCTCACCGTCTGCATTTGGCTGATGGTGCAGCATTGGGAGACGGAGGTGATGTTGTGTTTGAAGCTGCTGGCCAGAAGCACCGAATACTTGGAGGGAAAAGCGCTGGACTCACAATAGCCCACGCAGGCCTGGACGGCACGGGTGGCCCTGCAGGCGCCCTGTCGGTCACTCCGGATGGTGACGTTGAAAGCTAAGCGAGAAGAAGAAAAACAGAACGGCATTGGTGTCTGGGACGGACTACAATAATGTAGGTAGGTAAATGCGAATCCAGCTGGAGGATCACTGAAGGGCCCTCTTTATTGTAAGAAAGGAAATGTGCTTGTTTAAGGGAAGCCAATTAACCAGATGAAAGGCAGAGTATTCCTTTGAAGTAGAAACATTCACAAAGAGGCCCCTCAGTTGTCAGAGAGCATTTGGTGATATACAGTATGAAGGTTAAAGAGATCAAGTATGACCACATGTAATATTAACAAGAGATAATTTGAATCTATGCTTCAGTAATTGGCTAAAAGAATTATGACTGTTGGCAAAGAATAAAATGAAAGTGTCAATTAAATATGACAAATGTATATGGTCACATAAACTGCTGAGTTAACAGAATCCTTTGTCTAGAAGGGTATAAAAACCATTGTACCTAATTTCTGTCTTTGTTCAACGCTTCATGTACAGAGCTTTGAACCTATTGCGCAATATACTTTGTCTCTGATTAACCCAGAAAAGTTGTGTTGGTCTTATTAAAGCCACAACAACAACTCCCATCATCTTTTTATTTATTTATTTATTTTTAAACAAAACATAAAACATCCATCATCCACTACAATTGCAAGCAGTGTGTCGTTCGGTTACAAATCTTTTGTGCTTCATCTCACATTCATACTACTTTCTCATATTATCAATCTAATACAGACGTCTTCAAACATGGCCGCTTTAAGACTTGTGGACTTCAACTCCCAGAATTCCCCAGCCAGCCGTGCAGTGATGGGAGGGTATAGAAAGCATAGAGATTTAAAGAGGGCGGAGATTCTCTCTCCTAGAGAGGTCAGTTTCGGCTTTCTTGGGTTTAAACCAGGGATCTCCGACCTTGGGCCACTTTAAGACTTGCGGACTTCCACTCCCAGAATTCCCCAGCCAGCATGGCTGACTAGGGAATCCTGGGAGTGGAAGTCCACAAGTCTTAAAGTGGCCCAAGGTTGGGAACCCCTGTTCAAAAGGATTCTGTTTAGGAAAGCAGATTTATTGTGTTTTCTAGAGCTGAGATTCTAGAAAGAGGGCAGAGAAGAAACAGAATTCAGAATAACAGAATTGGAAGGGACCTTGGAGGTCATCTAGTCCAACCCCCTGCTCAAGCAGGAGACCCTACACCATTCTGGACAAATGGATATCCAGTCTCTTCTTCCAGTATTGGAGCACCCACAACTATGGGAGGGAGGGAAGGAGGTGGAGATAGATAGATAGATAGATAGATAGATAGATAGATAGATAGATAGATAGATAGATAGATAGATAGATGATTATGCATATATGTATATATGTACTGTATATATGTATATATGTAAAGGGAAAGGTTCCTCTCGCACGTATGTGCTAGTCGTTCCTGACTCTAGGGGGCGGTGCTCATCTCCGTTTCAAAGCCGAAGAGCCAGCGCTGTCCGAAGACGTCTCCGTGGTCATGTGGCCGGCATGACT
Organism: Pantherophis guttatus; assembly: GCF_059756535.1. Lineage (NCBI taxonomy): Eukaryota > Metazoa > Chordata > Lepidosauria > Squamata > Colubridae > Pantherophis > Pantherophis guttatus. The sequence goes on along the minus strand of NC_142080.1, from coordinate 10,862,119 downwards.
CAACGCCAAAGGCGCACGGAAGGCTGTTCCCTTCCCACCAAAGGTGGTCCCTATTTTTCTACTTGCATTTTTTACCTGCTTTCGAACTGCTAGGTTGGCAGAAGCTGGGACAAGTCATGGGAGCTCATCCCATTACGCGAAAGAAAACAAATATATATATATTTGTTTTCTTTCCTTTTCATAGGCTTTAATGTGTATTTAGCCAAGTTCTTCCTACGTAAACCAAGATTTTTATGCAGCCCTAGTTCAGTGAAATCACAATCCACTAGTTTCTAGGCTTTTTTTCTGGCAGCCAGCAAACACTCTGTTATGGTGAATGCACGACATGAACCAGAAGGATCTCCATGCTAAAGCAATTCGAATTCTGCTCCCTGTCTGAGAGGTCCTTGGAGCTGCTCCCTGAGCTTGGCTATTTTCTTGCTGTTAGCCAAACTAGGTTGCAGCATCCGTGCTAATGTTTCTCCTTTATCGCTCCCTCTGTCTCTCTCTGTCTCTCTGTCTGTCTGTCCATTTGTCAATCCCCCCCCCCCCGAAAGCTTACAGTGCAGGTGGCAACCGAGTCTTGCAGCTTTGGGAGCCCAGACTTCTGTGGCCAACAGGCAAGAGAAGACGGCGGCCCAGAAGAACCTCGGCATTTCTGTGGAACCTCTGAAAAATAGAAGTTCAGTAATTAGCAAAATTCGGTGCGAAGCTGCAGCAATAAAGATCACCAAGCACCAGTGGTGGGTATCAAAATTTTGTACTACCGGTTCTGTGGGTGTGGTTTGGTGGGCGTGGCATGGTTTGGTGGGCGTGGCTTGGTGGGTGTGGCAGGGGAAGGATAATGGTAAGGAATTCGCAGAGTAACCCTTGAGTAGCAAGGGTGTGCACACGATTGAGAGTAGTTATGAAGAAACACAGCCAACACACAGATACACTGAGTTGTGTTTACTTTCAGGAAATAGTAAGGCACAGTCCAATAAACAGTCCAGGTCAAACACATTTATATGTAGCAGGAGATAGCCAAAACGACAGTCCAGGGATAATCCAATAACAAAGTCTTCTTACCAGTCGTCGTAGTCATTCACAATAAACAGTTCTTCTGGATTTGCAAACAGTAGCATAAAGAGATATCAGAGAGCAAGAACAGCAAAGAAAAAACAAACCATGTTTCTAGCTCCCTGTTAAGGAGATTGGCTACAGAGCTAACCAATCAGGACACTATGATGCAATACAGCAGTCTTAAAGCTATATTGAGGGTTTATATATTGCCAATCCAACAAATTAGGTAATAGTCATTTCCTAACAGATACTATAAAATCTCCATTCCCTCCCCAATCCAGGGGAAGGTTACTGCAAAATCCCCATTTCCTCCCAATCAGCTGGGACTCGGGAGGCAGAGAACAAATGGGGGCGGGGCCAGTCAGAATTTTTACTACCGGTTCTCCGAACTACTCAAAATTTCCGCTACCGGTTCTCCAGAACTGGTCAGAACCTGCTGAAACCCACCTCTGCCAAGGACATCTTATGTAACAGTCAGAAGTGGAATTCAGCCGGTTCGTACCAGTTCGGGCGAATTGGTAGCGGAGATCGTGGGTGGGCCACCCCACCTGCCCAGGTTCTATGCCATCCTATTTAGGCACGGTTTTGAGGCGTGTGAAGCGAGCATGCCCGCGCGGGGCGAACCGGTAGCAACAAAATGTGAAACCCATCGCTGGTAGCAGGTTCATGCTTTTGATCAAAACCAGTAACATCGGGGTTCAAATTTCTACCCAGCCAGCATTTCTTAAGCTGAGCCAAGCTACCTTACAAGGTTGTTGTTTCTTCAGAAAAATTATTCAAATCTTACATTCTGAACTCAGATTCCCAAAAACAGAAAAATTAACCGCGATTGGTATTTGATTGTGTCTCCCCGGGGAAGCTGCAACCCTGCAAGGACTGGTCGTAAGTGGTTTTTCAGTTCCAACTTTGAAGGTCACTAAACAAATTATTGGAACTCGGAGATCATTCTCCACTTCCTGTTATTATACTACCACGTTGCTTTCTTCTTAGCAAATACAGTAGTGGCCAAAATTGTGGAAACTTTTTGGGAAAAATGTATTTTTAAGATTTGATGGATTTTTTTTTTCGGGGGGGAGTTTCAAGATAATCCTATTCCACTGCTGGAATGGCCTGGGAACAGCCCAGACCTTCACCCAATGGAAAATCTATGGAGCCGACTAAAGAAACTGGTTAATCAGAAGCGACTCAGCAATAAACCCCAGTTAATAGAAGCCATCATTCGATCTTGGTTTCACATGAGAACAGCTGCAGAACTAAAAGACTCGGTTCACTCCATGGGAAGACGTTGTAAGGCCGTCATTCAGGCTAAAGGTTACCCAACGAAGGATTAACTGACATAGTGATAATTTCTCTATATCTCATTTTTTCTATGGTGATCGTTTTTGTATATCTTGTTTTTTCTACGTGTTTCACTTTTCTTCTTTATACTGTAACTGCTATTCTGATAGCAAATCCTTCATAAAAGTTATTGCATCACGTTCTTAATTAAATTATCTTTCCATTGATATATAATTTTATAGTACTACTCCAGAAAAAGTGGTGTTATTAGGTAGTTTTAGAAAATATACTTTTCCCAAAAGGTTTCCACAATTTTGGCCATGACTGTAGAATTAAGGACAAAATTCCTGACAATTAACTCGTGGAACGTCTCTTGACTTCAGAAGTTATGGATCCTCCATCACTGGAGGCTTTTCAGAAGAAACCGGACAGCCACCTGTTCAGAATGATACAGATACTCCTCGACTTAGAGCCACCATCGAGCCCAAAATTTGTGTTGCTCACCGAGACAGTTGTTAAGTGAGTGACACGGTGGTTACGTAAATCTGGCTTTTCTCCCATGGACTTTGCTCTTTGGAAGGTCGCAAGGTAACCTTACCTTTGGAAGGTAACCTTAGGATGTTGCAACCGTCATAAATATGAGTCAGTTGCCGGGCGTCTGGATTTTGATCGTGTGTGTGTGTGTGTGACTGTGGGGACGCTGCTAATGGTTGAAAAACGGTCATAGCAGGGCTCGCATAAACATCTAAATTCTATGCCAAGGTCTTAGCAGATACACTAAATTGACTCAATTTATTATTTACTGTTTATAAAAAAAATATATTATATGTATATGAAATCTTATTCTGTTCCCCGCCCTGAGTCCTTCGGGAGAAGGGCGGTATAGAAATTCAATAAATAAATAAATAAGTCATTTTTTTCCCCATGCTGCTGTAACTTTGAATGGTTGCTAGAGCTGTTGTAAACAGAGGACTTTCTGTATCTTCATTGTAAAGGTTGAAAAGCCAGGGAGATTGTAAACTCCGGAGGACCGCAAGGCTCAGTGACTAAGACACTGAGCTTCTCAATCGGGAAGGTTGGCAGTTCGGCGGTTCGAATCCCTAGTACAGGTCTCCTGGGTGAGTAGGGGGTTGGACTAGATGACCTCCAAGGAACCTTCCAACTCTGTTACTGATAGGCTGGTGCAATTAAAAAATTAATATTTACACACACACACACACACACAGAGAGTTAAACTCCTCTTTTCAAGTACCCTCACTGCACCCTTTTCTAAACTTTTTTAAAAGCAGGGTCTCTTCCGTTGTCCTGAATGAGATCCGCAAGGAGAAAAATGCAGAATTACCGTATTTTCTTGGAGTATAAGACACACTTTTTTCTCCCCTAAAAGAGGGTGAAAATTTGGGTGCATCTTATACACCGAATGTAGCCTTTCCCTTCCGCCGCCCCCCCAGAAAATGGGGCACACAGATGTGGCAATAGGCTATGGCAATCCCCGCAGCCTGAAACAGCTGATCTTTGGGAGGCCGATCCAACCGACAATCAGCTGCTTGTGTTAATCAGGCTGTGCTGAAAATGAAAATGAAACAGGCTGTTTGCTGTTTGCTGCAAGGAGACGAATTGCTGGAAGGCAGAGGCAGATTTTTTTTTTCTTGTTTTCCTCCCCAAAAAAGGTAGGTGCGTTTTATAGTCCGCAGCATCTCATACTCCTAAAAATACGGTAGGTATTTTTCCGCAGTTCGTGGGATTTAGCATCTGCTTGGATGCCTTCGTCTTTCCTTCGAAATCCCCTTCCCCATCTGAGATCCCAAAGTCGATCTGCATTAGATCTCCAGCCGACGGGACCCCCAACTCTCTTTTAGCCACTTACCCGATCGCCTGAGTGGTCTGCAGTTTTCACCAGGTGGGCTGCAGCCGGTTTGTTCTCTTCAGCCGTCTACGTCTCAGCTGTCTGAGTTCCCCACCTGGCTGCCTCTTCTCACCTGGGCCCAGCCTTCCCCTTCCTCCTCTCCACCCACTTCTCAACCAGCCCTTCACACTTGCCTGCCAGCTAAGATTCAGGGACTCTGAGTTTGAAATCAGGGGATTGATGCTAATAAGCCTCTGTGGCTCAGAGGAGTCAGAGGAATTTAGGAATCCTCTGTGGTTCAGAGGAATTTAGCTGGATCTTTGGAGAATTGATGGAAAAGAAATGTAATGCCCCATTTAGGGGCAGCTTTCCAATTTTCCTGCTGGGATATCTTTATTTTTACTTATTTATTTATTTGTCAAACATGTATAAGATATACTTATAAATATGTATAAATATAAATTAGTATAATTATAAGTATAAATATGATTATGAATCAGGGGTAAAATGATACTGGTTCGGGCGAAACGGTAGCGATAAAAACTACCGGTTTGGTTGAATCAGTAGTTAAAAAAAGCTATGATATGACCTGTGCCGTGTGGTTTAACTTTCCTAGAAAGCAGGATTTCCTACTTTCTAGCAAGCTGAACCATGTGCCACAGCTTGTCCCTCCGCTATTCTACTTACCTTCCCAAGCCTCCTTTTGGCTCATACTGCTCCTCTTGAACTGGTAGCTTTTTAAACATGTGCGTTTGGTGCGCACTGTGCATGTGCATGCAGCACACATTTTGTGTGCATGCATGCATGTTTGGTGCACACTGCACATTTAATGCGCAGTGAGCGTTTGTGTGCATGCATGTATGTTTGGGGCACACTACGCATTTAATGCGCATTGAGTGTTTTCTGCATGTATGCATGTTTGGTGCGCTCTACGCATTTAATGTGCAGTGAGAGTTTTTGTGCATACATGCATGTTTGGGGCACACTACGCATTTAATGCGCAGTGAGAGTTTTTGTGCATACATGCATGTTTGGGGCACACTACGCATTTAATGCGCATTGAGTGTTTTTTGTGCATGTATGCATGTTTGGTGCGCTCTACGCATTTAATGTGCAGTGAGAGTTTTTGTGCATACATGCATGTTTGGGGCACACTACGCATTTAATGCGCAGTGAGCGTTTGTGTGCATACATGCATGTTTGGGACACACTACGCATTTAATGCGCATTGAGTGTTTTTTGTGCATGTATGCATGTTTGGTGCGCTCTACGCATTTAATGTGTAGTGAGAGTTTTTGTGCATACATGCATGTTTGGGGCACACTACGCATTTAATGCGCATTGAGTGTTTTTTGTGCATGTATGCATGTTTGGTGCGCTCTACGCATTTAATGTGCAGTGAGAGTTTTTGTGCATACATGCATGTTTGGTGCGCACTGTGCATTTAATGCACAATGAGCGTTTGTGTGCATGCATGCATAATGCGCAGTGAGCATTTGGTGTGCATGCATGCATGTTTGGTGCCCAGCACACATGCACGGCCAGCGATCCGGTAGCAAACCGGTTCAGATTTTACCCCTCTTATGAATACATGGAATGGATTTGTATAAATGGGGACTGTAGGACAAGGATGGAAGGCACGCTGGTGCGCTTATGCATGCCCCTTACAGACCTCTTAGGGATGGGGTGAGGTCGACCGTAGACAGCCTACACCATTTTTGACAGAGGGCAGTCCAGTCTCTTCTTGAAACCTTCCAGTGAGGGAGCTCCCATTACTTAAGAAGCGGGAAACCAAACCTATTTTCCGAAGCACCAGAAGACAAGAAACAACGGATGGAACCGAATCAAGCAAGCTAGAATTAAAGGAGAAACTTTCCTAACAGTGAGAACAATTAACCAGTGGAACAGCTTGCCACCAGAAACTGTGGGTGCTCCATCACTGGAGGCTTTTAAGAAAAGACTGGGCTTCCAGACTTGTCTGAAATGGTATAGGGCCGTGATGGCCGTTGCATGCCAAAAGTGGGGGGAGTGCGGGGGGAGTCACATGCGTGCGTGCTCACCTCCACCCCCACGCATGCACACGTGACACCACCCCCTGCACTGCCACCCACTTTTGCCACGCGATGGCACGGTGGGCCCAGTAGGCCCATTTTTCGTCCTCCCCAGGCTCCAGAAGCTTTCTTGGAGCCTGGGGAGGGTGAAAACAGCCTTCCCCACCCCACCTGGAGGCCTTCCGGAGGCCGGAAATGGTCCATTTGCCGACTTCCGGTGGGACCGGAAGGCCTGTTTTTCGCTCTTCCCAGGCTCCAGAGCCTTTCTAGGAACCTGGGAAGGGCGAAAACAGCCTTTCCCACCCCACTGGAGGCCCTCCAGAGGCCAGAAATGGCCCATTTGCTGACTTCCAGTGGGCCCAGAAGGCCCAAAAATCAGCTGGCCGGCGCATGCATGCGCGCCAGAGCTGAGCTAGGGCAACGCTCGCATGCCCACTAATATGGCTCCGTGTGCCACCTGTGGCACGCATGTCATAGGTTCGCCCTCATGGGTATAGGGTTTCCTGCTTGAGCAGGGGGTTGGACTAGAAGACCTCCAAGGTCCCTTCCGGCTCTATTCTGATTCTGATTCTGATTCTTCAGCCCAGTCTTCCTGTTTCGCTATCTACTATGTAGGCCAGACCAGACCTGCTCTTTCCAGCTGACTGAGAGGAGACTAAACTGGGAGGGTTTTTTTGCCCCCAAATTAATCCTCCCTTTGTCTGTTTCAGCACGCAATCCAACTGGAAAAGTTGGAGAAAGGCTGATCTGCCAAGTCTCCATCGCCTAAAGGCAGAAACTCAAAATCCATCCTGCAGAACACTCTGTTCTTTCCGACACGTTTATTATAAATTCTGAATTGTGCATATGTCCAATTTGCATGCGTGTCAGGTTTGCTGACTCATGTTGCAACCTCTGAGTCCTGTTCTTCCTTTTATTTTTTGGGAAGGAATAAGCTGGTCAGGGCAGGGAACGGGTTTTGAGCCCCCTCGTATCTTCCTAACAACCCTGTGAGGTAGGCTAGGGCTCGGTGGATAAGAAGATAGGCAGTGTCTGTTTTCATCCAGCCTTTTCAGCAGACAACCAGGTGCCTCTGGGGGTCTCATGAGATCAAGATGGAGCCCTACCCCGCCCCCATAACCTGGTGGTCATTTTCATAAAGTCCAGGTCACTTGTGACCTTTGCACCTACACTGGATTTGAACGTGGATTTTTTCCCCTTTTCCTGTTCTTCCTTTACCACAGGTTTCTTAATCTTAGCACTTAATGATCTGCTTCAAGATTGGTGGACTTCAACTCCCAGAATTCCCTAGCCATCTTGGCTTAAGTGTGAGGAATTCAGTTCCCAGAATCCCCCAGCCACCATGCTTCAAAATGGGTGGACTTCAACTCCCAGAATTCCCCAGTTAGCATTCTTCAAGATGAATGGACTTCAACTCCCAGAATCCCCCAGCCCATGCTTCAAAATGGGTGGACTTCAACTCCCAGAATTCCCCAGTTAGCATTCTTCAAGATGAATTGACTTCAACTCCCAGAATTCCCCAGCCATCTTGGCTTAAGTGTGAGGACTTCAACTCCCAGAATCCCCCAGCCACCATGCTTCAAAATGGGTGGGCTTCAACTCCCAGAATTCCCCAGTTAGCATTCTTCAAGATTAATTGACTTCAACTCCCAGAATTCCCCAGCCATCTTGGCTTAAGTGTGAGGACTTCAACTCCCAGAATCCCCCAGCCATCATGCTTCAAGATGGGTGGACTTCAACTCCCAGAATCCCCCAGCCATCTTGGCTTAAGTGTGAGGAATTCAACTCCCAGAATCCCCCAGCCACCATGCCTCAAAATGGGTGGACTTCAACTCTCAAAATTCCCCAGCCATCTTGGCTTAAGTGTGAGGAATTCAACTCCCAGAATCCCCCAGCCACCATGTCTCAAAATGGGTGGACTTCAACTCCCAGAATCCCCCAGCCACCATGCCTCAATATGGGTGGACTTCAACTCCCAGAATCCCCCAGCCACCATGCTTCAAAATGGGTGGACTTCAACTCTCAAAATTCCCCAGCCATCTTGGCTTAAGTGTGAGGACTTCAACTCCCAGAATCCCCCAGCCATCTTGGCTTAAGTGTGAGGAATTCAACTCCCAGAATCCCCCAGCCACCATGTCTCAAAATGGGTGGACTTCAACTCCCAGAATCCCCCAGCCACCATGCCTCAATATGGGTGGACTTCAACTCCCAGAATCCCCCAGTCACCATGCTTCAAAATGGGTGGACTTCAACTCTCAAAATTCCCCAGCCATCTTGGCTTAAGTGTGAGGACTTCAACTCCCAGAATCCCCCAGCCATCTTGGCTTAAGTGTGAGGAATTCAACTCCCAGAATCCCCCAGCCACCATGTCTCAAAATGGGTGGACTTCAACTCCCAGAATCCCCCAGCCACCATGCCTCAATATGGGTGGACTTCAACTCCCAGAATCCCCCAGCCACCATGCTTCAAAATGGGTGGACTTCAACTCTCAAAATTCCCCAGCCATCTTGGCTTAAGTGTGAGGACTTCAACTCCCAGAATCCCCCAGCCATCTTGGCTTAAGTGTGAGGAATTCAACTCCCAGAATCCCCCAGCCACCATGTCTCAAAATGGGTGGACTTCAACACCCAGAATCCCCCAGCCACCATGCCTCAATATGGGTGGACTTCAACTCCCAGAATCCCCCAGTCACCATGCTTCAAAATGGGTGGACTTCAACTCTCAAAATTCCCCAGCCATCTTGGCTTAAGTGTGAGGACTTCAACTCTCAGAATCCCACAGCCACCATGCTGGCTGGGGAATTCTGGGAGCTGAAGTCCACTCGCCTTAAAGCTGCCAAGATTGAGAAATCCCTGTTCTAAGCCATCACATTTGAAAAAAAAATGGGGTGTTGCTGCCGTAAAGAAACACCATGGCTTGATTTTCCATTTTTTTGTGAAAAGGATGACTTTATTTTTCCAAACTGAACGTTTAGCATGGCGGAGAGGGTGGCCCTGCCAAGGAAGACGGGCACAGGCAGATCGATGTGCCAAAAGGAAGTTTCGGAGCTCTCTTGAAAGCAGCCGCCTCTGGCAAAGAATGAGGAGTTTTTAATGGACCCACCCTTTTGAGAAAGCCTCAAAAAGATCAAGAAGATTAATGGAGTTTTGGCAATGTTTCCTGAGCCATTTAGCTACTCAGCGACCGCCTTGGAGTTTGGCAGAGAGAACCACAATTATTCCATCTCGGATAAGCCGTTTCCACCGTGCTCCATCGCAGGAACTTCCTAGAAGTCGTAATAACGGGCCCAAAAGCTTTCACTATCAATATTTTATTAGCAAGGAGGACATTGTGGGAAGTTCTCAGGTCCTTGGGCTGGTCTCCAAGCCAGGCAAAGTTGAGAAGGAAGGCTTCGGCCTAGTCCGATTAGGGTGGAAAGACAGTTGAAGGCCGCAAATCTTCAAGCGGGCTGGATGGAGAATTCTGGGAATCAAATGGGAATCATGCCCCCGACGGAGCCTGAATCTGCTGAGGAAGATGAGCCAGGCCAGGGCCAGGCCAGGGCCTTTCAGGATTGGGATGGCTTGTAGGCAGGGAGAAAGGGGGGCAGGATGGCCAAGAGAGGCTAAACAGTGAACATGAGAGACCGGCGAAGAGCAAGGACCACCCCTCCTGATCCCTGAGCATGGAGAGTGGAGAGAAGGCGAGAACAGCGCAGACTGACCCGACTACTCAGGAGGAGAGCGCCCCTCCTCTCTTCATAAGGCACACCTGGGGACTGAGACTTAAGGAGACACTGTGGGGAGGGGCATTTGTCGGGAAGAAATGCTGAATTCATGGAGTGTTGAGTGCCGACGTTTGAACTTTCCTGGATTCCTTGCATTCTTTCTGGATTTCTTGCCTTGCATTGGGCTGGGCTATTTGCAGCCAGAGGCTGCTTGAGGTGTGTATGGGGGTTTGTCATCACTCTGCTCTGGGACTTGCCAGAAACGTGGGAGCGTTTGGAGAAATTAGGAGCAATAAAGGGGCGGTTTGAACTGCCAGACTGCCTGTGTTGTCGTGGCCCAGGTCATCACACCATCTTGTGTGTGTGTGTGTGTGTGTATTGTGGGAATATGCATAACGCTTCTCCTTTGAGAGCTGAACGCAATGAAATTTCATTTTTATGTATGCTGATTAGTGTGCATTTAAAGTGACAGTAAAGTTTTATTCTATTCTATTTTAAAATAGAATATTTCAATTGCTTTAATGACCACCACAAAACAATGTTCATAAAATTGGATCAGTCATATAGAGGTGGTTCTCGATTTACAACAGTCCATTTAGTGACCATTCAAAGTTACCATGGCATTGAAAAATGTGACATTCGATCACTTTTCACAGTTACGACCTTCATATTTACGACGGTCGCAGTGTCCGGGATCATGCGATCCCCTTTTTGTGACAATGGGGAAGCCGGATTCATTTAACAACCACCATGTGACTAATTTATCAACTGCAGTGATTCACTTAACAACCGTGGCAAGAAATGTTGTAAAGCAGGACAAAACTCACTTAACAAATATCTCGCTTAGCAACAGTAATGTTGGGCTCCAATGCGGTCGTACGTCAAGGACTAACTTTACTTTGCAGGGGGAGAAAATGATCTCATTTAGAAACGGAGGCCAGCTGGGTGGGGCATTTCTTAAATGGATTTTTTTCTTTCTCTGGTTTTTTTTCTTCCCTCTCTCTCTCTCTGTTTTGTTATTTTTTGGGAGGTTTTTTTTGCAAGGAGTTATCGAGACAAAGATGGGTGAGACCCCCAAGACGGAGAGATGGAAACAGCCTCTGAGGAAGGACTCAAAAAGCTTTTTGCAAATCTCGTGCAGCTGCCAAGGATTCCTGGTTGGTTCTTTTTCTTTCTTTCTTTTTCCGAGCAAACAGAACATAGAACAAGAACTAAATATACCGTATTTTTCAGAGTATACTAAGTCTTATACTAAGACGCACTTTTTCCCCCTTAAAAGGAGGCGAAAATTTAGGTGCGTCTTATACACCAAATGTAGCCCCGCCCACCCACTGGCCTCCACCCTTTGGCCTCTGCCTCACAGCAGTTACCTCCTTGCAAGCAAACAGCAAGAAAAAACAGCTCCTTTCAGCTTCAGCACAGCCTAATTAGCACAAGTTGATTGGATCAGCCTCCCGACTCTCAGCTGATTTGCTCTCAGCTGTTTTGCGCAGGGCTCTGCTGCTTGCTGCAAGGAGGTAAATTGCTGGAGCAGATTTTTTTTCCCTTGTGCTAATCAAGCTATGCTGAAAACGAAAGTGAAAGTAAAGCAGGCTATTTGCTGTTTGCTGCAAGGAGGCAAAATTGCTAAGAGGCAGAAGCAGAGAGAGATTTCTTTTTCTTTTTTTCCTCACCAAAAAGGTAGGTGCGTCTTATACTCCGGTGCATCGTATACTCCGAAAAATACAGTATATCATTCTCTTCAGTGGTGGGTTTCAGAAATGCTTATCACCAGTTCGCCGAGCACACGCATGTTTACTTCACGCACGCACCTTCGCACTTGCGCCCTGCTTCAAAAATGTGGCTAAATAGGACGGCATTACATCCGGACAGGCCCCCCTGCACTCGCCACTACCGATTCGCCCGAACTGATGCGAACTGCCAGAATACCACCTCTGATTCTCTTGCTTCGCTTTGAATTATTAGTTTATTTTCCCTTTTAATCCTATATATATATATATATATATATATATATATATATATATATATATATATATATATATATATATATATATATATATATATATATATATAATTACTAGGGACGCGGTGGCTCAGTGGCTAAGATGCTGAGCTTGTCGATCGAAAGGTCGGCAGTTCGGCGGTTCGAATCCCTAGCGCCGCGTAACGGGGTGAGCTCCCGTGACTTGCCCCAGCTTCTGCCAACCTAGCAGTTCAAAAGCACGTCAAAAAAAAAATGCAAGTAGAAAAACAGGGACCACCTTTGGTGGGAAGGGAACAGCGTTTTCCGTGCGCCTTTGGCATTGAGTCATGCTGGCCACATGACCACGGAGACGTCGTCGGACAGCGCTGGCTCTTCGGCTTTGAAACGGAGATGAGCACCGCCCCCTACAGTCAGGAACAACTAGCATATATGTGCGAGGGGAACCTTTTACCTTTACCTATATACATAGGATTGAAAACTAATAATTTGTATTATTATGAATAAATCATTCTCTTGCTTTGCTTTGAATTATTAGTTTATTTTCTTTTTAGGATGAAAAAGGAAAATAAACTAATAATTCAAAGCAAAGCAAGAGAATGAGAGAAACAAGAAACAACATGAATTTTTAAAGCATGACCTGTGATATTAAGGCGAAATGCGGACGTAAACACCATGTGTAGTATTTCTAACCAGAAATGCACAAAGTCCTTTGTTGACCACAATTCACAGCAGGCATCTCCTTTTCATACAAGGGATATTTGGAAGCCCTCGTGGCTACATTCACAATAGCACATTAAACGTGGGCCGTTTTACGCAGAATTGGGTGCACCTGGCATATGGTATGAATTCAATCTCTTTGGTTAGTTTACGTTTCCATGTAAAACCTTAGTTTCTCTCATCAGGGGAATGATGTGGTAACTGTTGTGTCCCCCACCGCCGGCGGGCAATGGAGCTGGCAGCAGAGTCAGACAGTGAGGAGGTTGGGGAGGAACGTGGGCCAGTCCTGGGGGGGCTGGGGAAAGCTCGGGCGAGGGCTCTGCGTCGGAGGCAGAGAGGGAGGTAGACAGCAGTGAGGCAGAGGAACAGCTGGAGCCCGTTCCCAGCATGCACAGAGCTGCCAGAAGACAAGAGCAATGCCGAAAGCAGGGTCGACTTGGAAGTAAAGCCACACCTTGGAGGTGATTGGCCCCTCCCATAGGAAACAAAAGAGGAGCGAACAGGGGAGCGGGCTTTTGCAGGAAACAATTCGGTCGGTCGGTCGGTTCAAGAGTGGGAAGTTCTGTTCGTGACTCTAAGAGACTCTGTGCCAAGTTTTGCCTTACTCTGCGTTTGGAAACAAGTCACGTTAAAGTAGTAAAGTAATAAACAAAGTAATAAATAAAGTAAAAGCGGGTCCAACTAGATGATCACTGAAGGGCCCTCTTTGTTCTTAATGTTGTAGAAGAGAAAATGCTTGCAATTGTATCCAGCACGTAGGCAAACACATTCCTTTCAAGTAGGATTTTGTACACCAAGGCCCCTCAGTTGTCACAGATAAAAGACAGTCTGGTGATTTACATTTTGAAGGTCAGAGAGACGAGATGACCACATGATTGTTTCAACAAGAAGATAATTTGAATCTATGCTTCAGTAACTTCTAAGAAGAATTATAACTGTTTGGCAAAGATAGTAACAGACTCAGTAATTAAGGTAGGTCGTTTTGTGTAACAAATGTCTTGTGAGAATAAGAAATGCTGACTTCACAGCGTCCTTTGTTTTGAAACTGTATAAATGCTTTGAGCTGAAAATCTTAGGTCGTTCAGACCTCCTTTTTTGGTAGCGATACCAGGTCTGATCCTTTATTGCAATAAATAAATAAACTGATTCTGTCTGCCCTGAAGGGATGGTTCTGAATTCCTTCTTCCACAACAACGTGGCAGCTTGCCAAGCGAGATAAGGTCTGTGTTGATAAACATTCCTTTGAAAGACTGTTTGGACAGGCCTTGCTGACTGTGAATGAAAGGGATTCACAGTCGTGTAAATAAAAGAGGTTTTGCCGGGATCACTTCCTGCTTTTTAAGGGAGCCTAGGTCAGAACAGTTTAACACAACTCAGGTGGGAGCAAAGGACAAAATGCAAAACTCTTTGGCTGTGGAAGTTCTTTTTGTTATTTGTAGGCTGAGTTCACACAACCTGTAAGGAAGTTGTGGGAACCAAGCCTTGTCTCGTTGAGGCTGTGTGAGTTCATATGTCTCGTTCAACAACCATTTGTATCCTAGGTAGAGGCAGATATTTCTCTCTCTGGCCACAGTGAGAATATGACTGCTGAATAAAACTCCGTATTGGTGACAAGAAGGGCATCCGGCCAGAAAAGCACTCAGCTCCATTCAGTTGCCCAGACTCTCTACCTGGCAAGAGATTATGGGGTCGTTAAAAGAAGATGATGATGATTCAACGACCATTTGTGTTCAAGTAGTCCTCAACTTACAACCATTTTGCAACTGTTTGAAGTTACAATGGCACTGGGGGAAAAAAATAACTTATGACCAGTCCTCGCACTTACAACCGTTAGTATCCCCATTGTTGCATGATTACAATTCGGATAATTGACAACCGGCTGGTACGCACGACAGTTGCAGCATCCCGTGGCCATGGGGTCCCCAGATTTGCAATCTTCCCAGCCAGATTCCAATAAGAAAGTCAATGGGGGAAGAGACGGATTCGCTTAACGACCATGTGATTCACTTAACAACGGCAGCAATTCACTTAACAACCAGGGCAAAAAAAAATGTCATCAAAGGCTACAACTCACTTAACAAGCTTCTCGCTTGTTACCAAGTCCCAATTGTGCTTATAACTTGAGGATTACATGTAGACTGCATGAATCACTGCAGAAAAATATATTTTAATAACCTTGGCAACTTTAAGACAGGTGGACTTCAACTCCCAGAATTCCCATGCTGGCTGTGGAATTCTGGGAATTGAAGTCCACCCCTCTTAAACTCCCTCGGGTTGAGAAACACTGCTGGAGTAATACAGGTAGCTCTCAATTTACAACAGTTTGTTTAGTGACCCTTCAAAGTTGCAACGCCGCTGAAAAAAAGTGATTTATATGACCATTTTTCACACTTATGACCATCCCCATGGTCACATGCTCAAAATTCAGACGCTTGGCCACTGACTCATATTTATGACCGTCGCAGAGTCCCCGCGGTCACCTGACCCCCTTTTACGACCTTCCGAAGAGCAAAGACACTGGGGCAACCAGTTTCGCTTAACAACTGTGGTGAGCCACTTAACAACCGTGGCAAGAAAGGTCGTAAGATGGGGTTTAAATGAGCGATTCAAACTCATTTGATGGAATTTCTTAACGTAGCTTCTGAGCTCAATTGTGGCCGTAAGTCTACCTGTAACGTTGACCAATCCGAGTTGTGGGTGTTGTTGTAGTGAAGGGGGTTGGACTAGATGACCTACAAGGTCCCTTCCAACTTTGTTATTCTGTTAATCAAACCAAGCTGTGTGCGATATGTTGCGCCAAAGCTGCTTGTGTGGGTCACTCTCAGAAATCTTTATTCTCCTTAGGCCAGATCCTTTGAGGAAGGGAAGGGGGGGATCTGTTTTCCTCCGCATCCGTTAGGTCTCATCCTGAATTGTGTAGATCACCAGATCGTTACGGATCTGCCGACACCTCCGCTTACCCTGGAGCCATCCGGTGGCCAAGGCCACTTTGTGCTTGCGAAGTTTGTACAACAAAGTGACCAGATCCTGCTCCGTTTGCCCGAGGGATTTCAGACTGGATTGCATATTGCAGTGACGCCGAGGAGGAGAAGACGAATCCTGGGCCGGGATCCTACGCCAACCTCTGATCTGCAGATCAAAATAAACACGGAAGCAGACGCTGCCTTTAAATAAACACAGGATTTCAACGGGGGTGGGGGGTGGGGGGTGGGGGGGCGAGATGGATTATTTGTGGGTCGGGAAATCATCTTCCTTTTCTTGGCGTGTGGTCTGTACCAAACCATCCTATATATTTTTTTTCCTTTTAATCTTTGGGCATTGCGGGTTTACAGATTACCAGAGTTGGAAGGGACCTTGTAGGTCATCTAGTCCAACCCCCTGTCCAGGCTGGAGAGACCCTACACCATTTCTGATAGATGGCAGTCCAGTCTCTTCTTGAAAGCCTCCAGGGATGAAGCTTCCACAACTTCCGAAGGCAGCTTCTGTTCCATCGGTTGATTGTTCTCACTGTCAGAAAATTCTTCCTTATTTCCAGGTTGAATCTCTCCTTGGTCAGTTTCCATCCATTATTCTTTGTCTGGAAAATAGCTTGACCCCCTTCCTCCTCTCTGGGGCAGCCCCTCAAATACTGGAAGATGCTCCCCTGGTCCTTCCCTAGACTAGCCAGGCCCAGTTCCTGTAACTGTTCATATGTTTTAGCCTCCAGTCCCCTCATCATCCCTTCCAACATCCTTTTCAGTTCAATCATGATGGAAGGGACCTTGTAGGTCATGTAGTCCAACCCCCACCCAATCAGGAGACCCTACACCATTTCTGACCGATGGCAGCCCAGTCTCTTCTGGAAAGCCTTCAGTGATGAAGCTCCCACAACTTCTGAAGGCAACTAATGTTCCATGGGTTGATGGTTCTCACTGTCAGAAAAGTTCTCCTTATTTTTAGGCTGAATCTCACCTTGATCAGTTTCCATCCATGATTCCTTGTTTGGCCTGCTTTGGAGAATAGCTTGGCCCCCTTCCTCCTCTCTGGGGCAGCCCCTCAAATATTGGAAGATGCTATCCTGTCTCTCCTGGTCCTTCTCTTCACTAGACTAGCCAGGCCCAGTTCCTGCAACTGTTCATCGTATGTTTGAGCCCCCAGTCCCCTCATCATCCTGGTTGCTCTTCCCTGCACTTTTTCTAGAGTCTCCACATCTTTTTTATACTCTGGTGACCAAGAGATTCAGCCAAGAAATAAGGAGAAACTTTCTGACAGTGGGAACAATCAACCGACGGAACATTAATTGCCTTCGGAAGTTGTGGGAGCTTCATCCCTGGAGGCTTCCAAGAAGAGACTGGACTGCCATCTGTCAGAAATGGTGTAGTAGGGTTTCCTGCTTGGGTGGGGGGGGGTTGGACTAGATGATCTCCAAGGTCCCTTCCAACTCTGTTAACCTGTTAACTGTAACAAGAGTTGGAAGGGACCTTGAGGGTCATCTAGTCCAACCCCCCACCCAAGCAGGAGAACTATACTAGGGATTTGGACCGACCTTAATGATCGGACAAGCTCAGCGTCTTAGCCACTTGAGCCACCTAGAGGCCTCCACTGACTGGACTGCCCCATCTGTCAGAAAGGGTGTAGGTAGGGTCTCCTGCTTGGAAAGGGGTGGTGGTGGACTAGATGACCTCTAAGATCCCTTCCAATTCTGTTATTCTGTTGTTATCTCAATGTAAAAGGCCGCACTTGGAATTCTGCATCCAGTTGTTTTGGTCCGCACATGATTAAAAAAAGATGTTGAGACTTTGGAAAAAGTGCAGAGAAGAGCAACTAAGATGATCAAAGGCCTGGAGGCTAAAACATACGAAGAACGGTTGCAGGATTTGGGTCTGGCTAGTCTAAAGAAAAGAAGAATTAGGGGTGACATGATAGCAACATTCCAGTATTTGAGGGGCTGCTCCATAGAGGAAGGAGTCAACTTATTTTCCAAAGCACCAGAAGATGCAGGACAAGAAGCAACGGATGGAAACTAATCAAGGAGAGAAGCAACCTGGAATTGAGGAGAAACTCACAGAAACTAGGTGAGGATGGGGGTTGGACTAGATGACCTACAAGGTCCCTTCCAACTCTGTTAATCGGAAGGACTAGGGGTGACAGGATGGCAGTCTTCCAATGTTTGAGGGGCTGCCACAAAGAAGAAGGGATCAGGCTATTTTCGGTTACTAACAATGAACAGAATTCTTATTCTTATCTGTCAGGATTGTTTCCCACTTGAATGATTACTTCCTGCAGGTAGTAATCATTCTACCTGTGTTCTGATCTGATCATGTTCCTTTGCTGGGTAATGAAATGTCTGCATGAAAACAGCCCAGCTTGGAGAGCACCAAGGGGCCACCACAGTTGAGCCCTGAGCTACAGAGAATCCGTACTACGCCCCAAGGAGAATGAGGTTGTGGAGCTTTTGTATACATCACACCTGTTCCTCCAATGCCACTGACGAGACTCTCCTCTCCAGGGGATGATTATCCATCCATCTATCCACCCATCCCTCATCTACGTCTGTCTGTCTGTCTGTCTGTCTGTCTATCTATCTCTTATCTATCTATCTATCTATCTATCTATCTATCTATCTATCTATCTATCTATCTATCTATCTATTTACCATCTATCTGTCTCTCTCATCCACCCCTCCTCTCTTTCTCTCTCTATCATCCGTCTGTCTATCTCTCTATCTTCCATCTGTCCCTGTCTGTCTCCCATCCACCCCTCCTCTCTCTTTCTCTCTCTCTCTATTATCTGTGTCTGTCTGTCTATCTCTTGATCTCTATCTCTCTATCTGTCATCTCTCTATCTATATCTCTCTATCTTCTCTTCCATCCATCTGTCTGTCTCTCTCATCCACCCCTCCTCTGTCTCTTTCGTTCTCTATCATCTGTGTCTATCTCTTTCTTTCTATCTATCATCTATCTATCTATCTCTATCTTCCATCTATCTGTCTGTCTGTCTCTCTCTCATCCACCCCTCCTCTGTCTCTTTCGTTCTCTATCATCTGTGTCTATCTCTTTCTTTCTATCTATCTATCTATCTATCATCTATCTATCTATCTATCTATCTATCTATCTATCTATCTCTATCTTCCATCTATCTGTATGTCTGTCTCTCTCTCATCCACCCCTCCTCTGTCTCTTTCGTTCTCTATCATCTGTGTCTATCTCTTTCTTTCTATCTATCTATCTATCTATCTATCTATCTATCTATCTATCTATCTATCTATCATCTATCTATCTATCTATCTATCTATCTATCTATCTATCTATCTATCTCTATCTTCCATCTATCTGTCTATCTGTCTCTCTCTCATCCACCCCTCCTCTGTCTCTTTCGTTCTCTATCATCTGTGTCTATCTCTTTCTTTCTATCTATCTATCTATCTATCTATCATCTATCTATCTATCTATCTATCTATCTATCTATCTATCTATCTATCTATCTATCTATCTATCTCTATCTTCCATCTATCTGTCTGTCTGTCTCTCTCTCATCCACCCCTCCTCTGTCTCTTTCGTTCTCTATCATCTGTGTCTATCTCTTTCTTTCTTTCTTTCTATCTATCTATCTATCTATCTATCTATCTATCTATCTATCTATCTATCTCTATCTTCCATCTATCTGTCTGTCTGTCTCTCTCTCATCCACCCCTCCTGTCTCTTTCTTTCTCTCTCTCTCTCATCCGTCTGTCTGTCTGTCTGATCCATCCCACCCACCCACCTACCCCTCTCTTTCTTCCATCTGTCTGTCTGTCTATATCATCCATCCATCCATCCATCCATCACCGTGTCCTGTCCCAGATGGGCCCCCATCTCTCCAGGGCCCCTGTCTTTCTCTCCCCAGGACTCACAGCAGCTTCCTTTGGCCTTGGGGGGCTGCACCACTCCCCAGTGAAATCGTCCAGGATCCAGACCAGCCCGTAAAAGCCCGCCAGCGTCAAGAACCACAGCAGCAGCCTTTGTCCCAGCACTTCGGAGGGGAGCTGCAAGTCTTGTTGGTCCTGGGGCCCCTCGTGGTTCTCATCTGAATCGCTCAGGACCAAGGTGGGACCCGTCCAGCCCAGCAGGCAGGAGAAGACCGCCTTGAGAAGGGAGCTGCCCTCCTGGAGAGCCATTCAGTCATGCTTGGCTCTGCTGGGCTCTCAGCTGGGTGTGGACTAGCCGTGACATCACAAACCCCTGCAGAGGTGAGCTACCAGGCCTCAACCCTGGCAACTTTAGGATGAATGGACTTCAACTCCCAGAATTCCCTAGCTAGCATGTGTGAACTTCAACTCCCAGAATTCCCTAGTCAGCATGTGTGGATTTCAACTCCCAGAATTCCCTAGCTAGTGTGTGTGTGAACTTCAACTCCCAGAATTCCCTAGTTCAGCTTAGGTGGACTCCGACTCCCAGAATTCCCTAGCTAGTGTGTGTGTGAACTTCAACTCCCAGAATTCCCTAGTTCAGCTTAGGTGGACTCCGACTCCCAGAATTCCCTAGCTAGTGTGTGTGTGAACTTCAACTCCCAGAATTCCCTAGTTCAGCATGTGTGAACTTCAACTCCCAGAATTCCCTAGCTAGTGTGTGTGTGAACTTTAACTCCCAGAATTCCCTAGTTCAGCATGTGTGAACTTCAACTCCCAGAATTTCCTAGCTAGTGTGTGTGTGAACTTCAACTCCCAGAATTCCCTAGTTCAGCATGTGTGAACTTCAACTCCCAGAATTCCCTAGTTCAGCATGTGTGAACTTCAACTCCCAGAATTCCCTAGCTAGTGTGTGTGTGAACTTCAACTCCCAGAATTCCCTAGTTCAGCTTAGGTGGACTCCGACTCCCAGAATTCCCTAGCTAGCATGTGTGAACTTCAACTCCCAGAATTTCCTAGTCAGCATGTGTGAACTTCAACTCCCAGAATTCCCTAGCTAGTGTGTGTGTGAACTTCAACTCCCAGAATTTCCTAGTCAGCATGTGTGAACTTCAACTCCCAGAATTCCCTAGCTAGTGTGTGGGTGAACTTCAACTCCCAGAATTCCCTAGTTCAGCATAGGTGGACTCCGACTCCCAGAATTCCCTAGCTAGCATGTGTGAACTTTAACTCCCAGAATTTCCTAGTCAGCATGTGTGAATTTCAACTCCCAGAATTCCCTAGCTAGTGTGTGTGTGAACTTTAACTCCCAGAATTCCCTAGTTCAGCATGTGTGAACTTCAACTCCCAGAATTTCCTAGCTAGTGTGTGTGTGAACTTCAACTCCCAGAATTCCCTAGTTCAGCATGTGTGAACTTCAACTCCCAGAATTCCCTAGCTAGTGTGTGTGTGAACTTTAACTCCCAGAATTCCCTAGTTCAGCATGTGTGAACTTCAACTCCCAGAATTTCCTAGCTAGTGTGTGTGTGAACTTTAACTCCCAGAATTCCCTAGTTCAGCATGTGTGAACTTCAACTCCCAGAATTCCCTAGCTAGTGTGTGTGTGAACTTTAACTCCCAGAATTCCCTAGTTCAGCATGTGTGAACTTCAACTCCCAGAATTTCCTAGCTAGTGTGTGTGTGAACTTCAACTCCCAGAATTCCCTAGTTCAGCATGTGTGAACTTCAACTCCCAGAATTCCCTAGTTCAGCATGTGTGAACTTCAACTCCCAGAATTCCCTAGCTAGTGTGTGTGTGAACTTCAACTCCCAGAATTCCCTAGTTCAGCATAGGTGGACTCCGACTCCCAGAATTCCCTAGCTAGCATGTGTGAACTTTAACTCCCAGAATTTCCTAGTCAGCATGTGTGAATTTCAACTCCCAGAATTTCCTAGTCAGCATGTGTGAACTTCAACTCCCAGAATTCCCTGGTTCAGCATAGGTGGACTTCAACTCCCAGAACTCCCTAGCTAACAATAAATGTTCTGACTGATTTGTGTTTTGTATTTTGTATTTTACCTTTGTTCTGAATAAAATAAAAGAGTTTTTTTTAAAAAATAGGCCAAGACAGACAAGCTGGTTATGCAAGAGACTTGGGGTGGGTAGCTTGAATGACACCCACCTACCCATTCTTCGGTGCTGGGGGTGCTGGACACGAGTGCAGAGTTTCCCAATGTGTGATTTGGGCGACCCAGAAAAAATTCTCACCTGCTCCTCGGCAGCATATCACTGTCCAAATATGTCTAGACTTGTCTAAATTCTTCTAAAATCCTCTTCAGGTGCCTCTCCCAGCAGGCCAAGGGATAAAAATTAAAAAAATTGCAGCACGTGCCACGACTGACCCCAAAGATTGTCTTTCTCTGCACTACATGCACCACTTCCGGTCACCATGATACCAAAAAATAAAAATAAAAAATGCTGAGAATTCTAAGAGTGCAGAGAAGAGCAACCAAAATGATCAGGTATCTGGAGGCTAAACTGTATGATGAACGGTTGCAGGAACTGGGCCTGGCTGGTCTAGGGAAGAGAAGGACCAGGAGAGACAGGAGAGCATCTTCCAATATTTGAGGGGCTGCCCCAGAGAGGAGGAAGGGGGTCAAGCTATTCTCCAAAGCAGCTGAAGGCCAGACAAGGAAGAATGGATGGAAACTGACCAAGGAGATTTTCAACCTGGAAATGAGGAGGAATTTCCTGACAGTGAGAGCAATTAACCAGTGGAACAGCTTGCCACCAGAAGTTGTGGGAGCTTCACCACTGGAAGCTTTCAAGAAGAGACTGGACTGCCATCTGTCAGAAATGGTGTAGGGTCTCCCGCTCGGGCGGGGGGGTTGGACTAGATGACCTCCAAGGTCCTTTCACACTCCATTATTCTACGGTCTATATATGATGAGTGCAAAGTTCAAAAAAAAATTTCTTAAGTGGATAATCCTGGCCTTTGCCTGGTTGAAGTTTTGTTAGCATCGATTTGGCTTTTGCAGTGCATCAACCCCGGTTTACAGTCTGACTTTGCATCGCACGCAGAACCATGGTGAGGGGAGGGGGGGCAGTGGTGGGTTTCAAATTTTTTTACTACCGGTTCTGTGGGTGTGGCTTGGTGGGCGTGGCAGAGGAAGGATACTGTAAAATCTCCATTCCCTCCCCAATCCAGGGGAAGGTTACTGCAAAATCCCCATCAGCTGGGACTCGGGAGGCAGAGAATTGATGGGGGCGGGGCCAGTCAGAATTTTTACTACCGGTTCTCCGAACTACTCAAAATTTCTGCTACCGGTTCTCCAGAACTGATCAGAACCTGCTGAAACCCACCTCTGGGAGAGGGGGCTCGAAATATGGCTAAAACCACTGGTGGGATTCAGCCAGTTCGCAGCTAATCGGGAGAACCGGTTGTTAACTTTCTAAGCAGTTCAGAGAACCAGTTGTTGGAAAAAAATCTTATTTTGGTTTTTTTTCCCACTTTACAGGGCTAATCCTGTAAGGAATTACAACATTCTGGTGTTGTTTCTAGCCTAATCTTTATTGCCCTGCTTACAGAAACTGCCTCTCTGGTTAACCCTTATTACATTGTAACAGCTAAGGCGAAGTGCCCATCGATGTGAGTGACGTCGAGTTGGTCACGCCGATACGGTCGCATGATCACCGAGCCACGCCTACCCAGATGGTCATTAGGGCAGAGAACCGGTTGTTAAATTATTTGAATCCCACCACTGGCTAAAGCCAATCATGGCTTATCGGCAGCCGTCTGGAATGGGGTTTTAAGCCGATCCGCCAAGATGGATTAATCTGGTGCAGATAAGCCTAGAATCGCGACGTCAGGAGACCAGTGGCGACCTGCCCACTCGCGCTGGCGCTATGCCATCCTATTTAGCCACGTTTTCTAAGCCACGCACATGCGTGGAGGCCGCGCATGCGTGCGAGCAAAATGCATGCACGGAAGGGGCGTCCGCGCGCTCACGTTTTCGGTGCGCGGCAAATCCGTTGGTAAACTTATGTGAAACCCACTTCTGGAGCAGACTTCCCGTGTGTGCATCACAACTTCACAGGATTGTTGTCTGGCGCCATCCACCACCCCCCCACCCCGAGGGGCACTTGTAATCTGGACCGTACACAAGAGGGCACAATCTCGGCCAAGTGGTGCCCGTCCACTGTTAATACTTTTATTTCCCGTATCTAATCTCTTTTCCTGTAGCTCACTCCTCAACGATATCGTAGACAGCCAAATTGAAGGCTTTGCTGTTCTCTCGAACCCGCTGGCAGGCGGGGGATTTGCAGCCGCGGTGGCGGGTGACGAGGCCGGCCTTGTGGTTGCGGACTAAGGTCATGAGTCTGACCAGCTCCTGTTCCATCCGGGAGAAAGTCTGCAGGAGTCGGTTTTTCAGCTCGTCTGAATCAGCCAGGGCATCTCGCTGCTGCGGAAAGGGACAGGAGAATAGGAGAAAAACGGAGATTTATAGATGACCAGAGTTGGAAGGGACCTTGGAGGTCATCTAGTCCAACCCCCACCCAAGCAGGAGACCCTACACCATTTCTAACAGATGGCAGTCCAGTCTCTTCTTGAAAGCCTCCAGTGACGAAGCACCCACAACAATTTTCTTAATCCGGTGTGGTGGAGACCCGAAAGAGGCAAGCAACGGGCAAAAATGTCCCTTGTTCTCGGGGATGCAGTGGTCTAGAACCGTGATGGCGAGCCTATGGCATGCGTGCCACAGGTGACACGCTGAGCCATATCTGTGGGCACGTGAGCGTTGCCCTAGGTCAGCTCCAGCGCACCAGCCAGCTGATTTTTGGGCCTTCCGGGCCCACTGGAAGTTGGGAAATTGGCTGTTTCTGGCCTCCAGAGGGCCTCCAGGGGGCTTGCCCTCCCCGGGCTCCAAAAAAGCCTCTGGAGCCTGGGGAGGGCGAAAAACGGGCCTACTAGGCCCACTGGTGACCTTTTTGCCGTCGTGTGCCAAAAGTGGGGGAAGCATGGGGGGAGGGGTTGCGTGCACATGCACAGGGGGGTGGGGCTTGGGGGGCATTGAATTATGGGTGTGGGCACACACATATGCGACCCCCCCTGCACTCCCCCTGCTTTTGGCACACAACAGCGAAAGGGTTAACCATCACATGTCTAGAATGATGTTTTTTCGAATTCAGCGACTTTTTAAGCTGTGTGGACTTCAACTCCCAGAATTCTCCCACCTGTCACGCCAGGTAGGGAATTCTGGGAGTGGAAGTCCACAAGTCTTAAAAGTTGTCAAATTTGAGAGACCGGTTGTAGAACAGTGTTTTTTTTTTTCAAACTTGGTGACTTTAAGCTGTGCGGAGTTCAGCTCCCAGAATTCCTCCGGCTAGCTGGGGAATTCTGGGAATTGAAGTCCACACAGGTGAAAGTCGCCAGGTTTGGAAAAAACACCGTTGCAAAATTCATTCGAGATAGATAAGGAAAGTGTGTTTTTTAAGTGTGATTGTGAGAGAAAAAGGGGACGTTGTCGCTTTACACAAAAGTGTTCAAAACCTCCTTGGTTTTCCTCATTTCATGGTCTACCACAACGGAATACAGGTAGTCCTCGATTTACGACCTCAATTGAGCCCAACATTTCTGTCGTTAAGCGAGACATTTCTTCAGTGAATTTCGCCCCAGTTTTTTTGACCTTCCTTGCCATCGTTGTTAAGCGAATTGCTGCTGTTGTTAAAGTTAGTAACGCGGTTGTTAAGTGAATTTGACTTTGCTTGTCAGATCCCCTTTTTGCGACCTTCTGGCAAGCAAAGTCAACGAGGAAGCCAGATTCGCTTAACAACCGTGTTACTAATGTAACAACAGCAGCGATCTGCTTAACGACGGTGGCAGGAAAGGTCACAAAATGGGGAGGGGCAAAGCTCACTTAACAATCGTCTCGCTTAGCAACAGAAATTTTGGGCTCAATTACGTTGTAAGTTGAGGACTGCCTACATTTATTTGTTTGCCGCCCCATCACACATCACAGTGAATCCGGAGCGCTTCCCCACCCCTGATGGCCACAAACAGGGCCCAGGCACCGCTTCCCCACCCAGGCCCTTCAAGTCTTGAGCGGGGGACGGGGTTGGACTAGATGACCTATAACTGTGATGGCGAACCTATGGCACATGTGCCAGAGGTGGCACACAGAGCCAGCTGCTCTTCTGGTTTCCAGCTGGTCATTGCAGGCGCTGGAGCACCGATAAACAGCCCAAAAAATGGCCAAAAAACAGGAAACCAGAAGAACAGCTGGTGAAAAACCATTTTTTTGGCATTCGGGTTGTTTTCAAGCTGGTTTTCAGGTCGTTTTGGCCTGAAAAATGGCCAAAAAATGGCCCTGAAAACGGCCCAAAAAACGGCCTGAAAATGGCCCAAAAATGGCCTTGAAAACAGCCCAAAAAATAGCCTGAAAATGGCCCAAAAAACGGCCTAAAAATGGCCCCAAAAATGGCCTGAAAAATGGCCTGAAAAAAGCCCCAAAAATGGCCCTGAAAACGGCCCAAAAATGGCCTGAAAATGGCCTGAAAAAAGCCCGAAAAAACAGCTTTGAAAATGCCCAAAAAACAGCCTGAAAATGGCCCCAAAACAGCCTGAAAACGGCCCAAAAAATGGCCTGAAAATGGCCTAAAAATGGCCTTGAAAACAGCCCAAAAATAGCCTGAAAATGGCCCAAAAATGGCCTGAAAAATGGCCTGAAAAAAGCCCAAAAAATGGCCCAAAAAACGGCCCCAAAATGGCCTGAAAATGGGCCGAAAAATGGCCTGAAAAAAGCCCCCCAAACGGCCCTGAAAACGGCCAAAAAACGGCTTGAAAATGGTCCAAAAACAGCCTGAAAACGGCCCAAAAAACAGCCTGAAAATGGCCCCAAAACAGCCTGAAAACGGCCCAAAAAAACAGCCTGAAAACAGCCCAAAAAACGGCCTGAAAACGGCTCAAAAAACGGCCTGAAAACAGCCCAAAAAACAGCCTGAAAATGGCCCCAAAAACAGCCTGAAAATGGCCCCAAAAACAGCCTGAAAACGGCCCAAAAAACGGCCTGAAAATGGCTCAAAAAACGGCCTGAAAATGGCCCCAAAAACAGCCTGAAAATGGCCCAAAAAACAGCCTGAAAACGGCCCAAAAAACAGCCTGAAAACAGCCCAAAAAACAGCCTGAAAATGGCCCAAAAAACAGCCTGAAAACAGCCCAAAAAACAGCCTGAAAATGGCCCCAAAAACAGCCTGAAAACGGCCCAAAAAACAGCCTGAAAATGGCCCAAAAAACGGCCTGAAAACGGCTCAAAAAACGGCCTGAAAACGGCCCGAAAAAAGCCCCCAAAACAGGCATGCACCTGCCGGCCAGCTGCTCTTCAGGTTTCCGGTGCTCCAGAGCACACGCATGCATGCACACGCAAGTCAGTGAGTTCTGGTTTCGGCACTCGGTGCCGAAAAGGTTCGCCGTCACTGACCTATAAGGTCCCTCTTCCAACTCTGTTAACCCGTGGAAGTCCTGGGCCCTTCACCTTGGATGTTCTCCTGCCTTCTGGGCTTTGGTTCCTGGTGAGCAATTTCGTCGCCAGCGCCAGCACCAGTGCCACCACCATGGCCGAGCACACCGCCAACCACTCCCACACCAGGGAGAGGGGCCCTTCTGCATCCTGCCCACCGGCGATGCCTTGGTGCGCGGCCGAGCCTCCCTGGCACAGGCAGAAAAGGCAGAGAGGGCCACGCATGGTGGAGGCAGGAGTGCCCGAGTGGTGCCTGCAGCCCACCTGGATGATGGGCTGTGAAGTCACAGATGGGGCAGCAGCTTTATTGGTTAGCAGGCTGAGTGACTCTTGGAGGGGGGGGTCTATCCTGCCAACCTCATGGCTTGGGGGGGGGCGCGGGGTGTCTCCGGTTGGCTTTGCCTTATCCTGGAGAGAGCCCCTTTTTCTGAGTCACAATTCGGTTCGGCCCATTTCATTTACACGTGGCTCTATTACAGAAGAGAATAAGAGTTGGAAGGGACCTTGTGGGTCATCTAGTCCAACCCCCCGCCCAAGCAGGAGACCCTACCCCATTTCTGACAGATGGCAGTCCAGTCTCTTCTTGAAAGCCTCCAGAGATGAAGCTCCCATAACTTCTGAAGGCAACTTCTGTTCCATGGGTCGATGGTTCTCACTGTCAGAAAATGTCTCCTTATTTCCAGGTTGAATCTCTCCTGGTTCAGTTTCCATCCATTCTTCCTTGTCTGGCCTTCAGGTGCTTTGGAGAATAGCTTGACCCTCTTCCTCCTCTCTGGGGCAGCCCCTCAAATGTTGGAAGATGCTCTCCTGTCTCCCCTGGGCCTTCTCTTCTCCAGACTAGACATAACTCAGTTCCTGCAACCGTTCATCGTATGTTTTAGTCCCTTTGTTTTATGTTTTAATCTTTGTTGCTCTTCCCTGCACTCTTTCTAGAGTCTCAAAGTGTTTTTTATAGTGTGGTAACCAAAACTAGATTCCAACTGAGGTCTTATCAAGTCATTATAAACTTCACTTTAACAGATTAACAGGGTTGGAAGGGACCGTGGAGGTCATCTAGACTAAGCCCCCACCCAACTAGGAGACCCTACACCATTTCTGACAGATGGGCAGTCCAGTCTCTTCTGGAAAGCCTCCAGGGATGAAGTTCCCACAACTTCCAAAGGCAACTTCTGTGCCATCGGTTGATTCTTCTCACTGTCAGAAAATTCCTCCTTATTTCCAGGTTGAATCTCTTCCTTGTTCAGTTTCCATCCATTCTTCCTTGTCTGGCCTTCAGGTGCTTTGGAAAATAGCTGGACCCCCTTCCTCCTCTCTGGGGCAGCCCCTCAAATACTGGAAGATGCTCTCCTGTCTCCCCTGGTCCTTCTCTTCACCAGACCAGCCATGCCGATTACTTAACAGATTGACAGAGTTGGAAGGGACCTTGGAGGTCATCTAGTCCAACCCCCCCCACCCAACTAACATTTCTGACAGGTGGCGGTCCAGCCTCTTCTTGAAAGCTTCCCATTGCCCCCATCCCAGGTCGATGCAGCAGCCAAACCGAACCAAAAATCCGCCTCTCCTCTCCTTCCCTCCACTCCAGACCCCCCACTCAAAAGGGAGTCTCTCCTTGGGGGGGGAGCATTGACCCCCTCCCTTGCAAACCCCCCCACCCCACCCTTCTCCCCCTCCTCCTCTCCCCCCCCGCAGCCGTTCCCACGTGCACAACGCGCGTCCACTTCTGGTCGTGAGAACGCCTCCTCGGCCTGGCTTAAAGGAGGGGGGGAGAAGGAGGAGGGGGGGGACGGGCCTGTCCTCGCCCACCCCCCACCTACCCCCCCAATCACGTGAGCCCGAAAGAGCCCAACATGGCGCAGTCTTAGGCAGCTTCACTGTAGCCCAAAGCCCGGCCGGGAGGTTAAGGCAGACGGAGGAGGGGAAGGAAGAAAAAAAAGAGAGAGAAAGAAAGAAAGAAAGGGAAAAAAAGGAAGGAGAGAGAGAGAAAGAGGAAAAAAAAGGGCGGGGGTCTTTGCATTGCACGAGGAGGAATCCAAGCCGGTGAGTTGGGGGGGGTGGGAGGTGGGGAGGGGGGCTTGCATGCATTGATGCTGCAATGGTGCAAAAGGCCGCCCGCCCACCCACTCATTCCCTCCCCCCCTCCTCTTTTTGCAAATGGTCCCACATCGGGCCTGGCGTCCTCCGGTGCAATCCCGACCTTGCAACCGAGCTTGGCTCCGGGGACTGCGGGACCCATCTTCCCCTCTCCCCCAACCCCCCCGCGCTGCATGCATCGCCCCCTCCCCTCTTTGCAATCGCCCCCTTCCCCTCCCCCCCCCAGCCGCCTTTCAAAGCAAAGTTGGAAAGCGTGGAGTAAGGGGTCTTGGCCCCTCCGGACAAGGCCGACTTGGGATCCCATCATCCTCAGCCAGGAGGGTGGGGGGGGGGAGGATGGATGGCCAAGCAGCTGGTGAGGAAGGGAGGGGGGAGGAGGAGGAGGACAAGAGGAGGAGGTTGAAAAAAGCGGGGGAGGGGGAGCTGGGAGGGGAGGGAGGGACATCTGGGGAGGAGGGGGGGGTCCTTGGGCTAAGTTGGACCCAGATGTGAAAGGGCTGTAAAATGGAGTTTGTTTTTTTGGGTTGAGGGTCAGGGGGATGACTCCCCATCATTGGGATTCTGTATGTTATGGGCACACACACACACAGCCGGTGGAGGTGGTCTAGTGCAGGGTCCCTCAATCTTGGCAAGTTGAAGTGGTGTGGACTTCGACTCCCAGAATCCCCCAGCCAGCATGCTTTAAGATGGATGGACTTCGACTCCCAGAATTCCCCAGCCAGCATGCTTTAAGATGGATGGACTTCGACTCCCAGAATTCCCCAGCCAGCATGCTTTAAGATGGATGGACTTCGACTCCCAGAATTCCCCAGCCAGCATGCTTTAAGATGGATGGACTTCGACTCCCAGAATTCCCCAGCCAGCAAGCTTTAAGATGGCTGGACTTCAAATCCCAGAATCCCCCAGCCAGCAAGCTTTAAGATGGGTGGACTTCAACTCCCAGAATTCCCCAGCCAGCAAGCTTTAAGATGGGTGGACTTCAACTCCCAGAATTCCCCAGCCAGCATGCTTTAAGAGGGGTGGACTTCAACTCCCAGAATCCCCCAGCCAGCATGCTTTAAGATGGGTGGACTTCAACTCCCAGAATTCCCCAGCCAGCATGCTTTAAGAGGGGTGGACTTCCACTCCCAGAATCCCCCAGCCAGCATGCTTTAAGATGGGTGGACTTCAACTCCCAGAATTCCCCATCCAGCAAGCTTTAAGATGGGTGGACTTCAACTCCCAGAATCCCCCAGCCAGCATGCTTTAAGATGGGTGGACTTCAACTCCCAGAATCCCCCATCCAGCAAGCTTTAAGATGGGTGGACTTCAGCTCCCAGAATTCCTCAGCCAGCATCCTTTAAAGTGAGTGAACTTCACTCCCAGAATAGATGCTGCCATAATGGTTTGTAAGTCTGAGGACCAGTCATTTTTGGGGGGCTGTCGTAACTTCAGACTGCTGAATGAATGGTTATAAGTCAAGGACTGCCTTTAATATGTGTAGTTACAGCTGATGATGATGGAACTGCATGGACTCATAGACAAGGTGCAGTTAAATGATGGATTGGATGATTGGCAGCTTCCTAAAAGCCATTAAATGGGATGACACCAAAATGGTGTCTACCAGCTTGCGATAAAATGGGTTGGGAAAGGAATGGCCCAGTTCACACAACACATGAGGACTGAATTAACCCGTTTTCTCGGTTTGTACAACACCCTGAACAAGCCAAAAGAGACCAGTAGACCAAACGAAGGCAACACAACCACCCCTAACCAAGATCAAAACAAACCAGCTTTGGGTGGGGACAGTCTTGTTCAACAGACCAGGGATAAGCGTAATGTCTGAAGGTCTTTGGATTCACTCTTTTCCTCCTCTTCTTCCTTCCTTTCTTCCAAGGGATTCCTGGCAGGTGGGGTCCACCATGGTCAAGATCTTTGTTGGGGGGCTTTCTCCTTTGGTCACAGCCGAAGAGCTGCGGAAGCTGTTTGAGCAGTACGGCCAAGTCAACGAGTGCGACATTTTGAAGAACTTTGCCTTCGTCCACATGGAGAAGGAAGACGAGGCCCACCAGGCCATCAGCACCCTGCACAAGAGCGAGTTCTACGGGACCCACTTGACCGTGGAATACGCCACCTCCAAGATCCGCAACGCCACCAAGATCTACGTGGGGAACGTCTCGGCCAAGGCCACCACCGCCCAAATCCGCCAACTCTTCGAGCGCTTTGGCAAAGTGGTGGAGTGCGACATTGTCAAGAACTTCGCCTTCGTCCACATGGCCAAAGAGCGGGAAGCCATGGACGCCATCTTGCACCTCAACGACACCCCGCTGGAGGATCAGAAAATTTTTGTCACCCTTTCCAAGAGTAATAGTTCCCTCCGGGCCACCAAAGGGGCCTCGGTGCCCACTCCAGCAACCCCGACATCAAGCTACTACTTCTCCAGGGGACGCGTGCCCACTGCACCGGCCACCTATTCGCCCTACTGTGCCCGTGGCTGGTACGATCGGGAGTATTGTGATCAGTACGCGTACGAGCTGTACGACCGAGCCCGAGCAGCGTATGACCGAGCCCTACCCTCGGCCCCAGCTGCCTACAGAGAAAGGAGCCCCGTGGGGCGGAGGACATCTACCCCTACTGCCGTAGTGGCCCAATACACTGACCCCTATGCTGCCGTGGCGGCTGCAGCGGCCGCTGCCGCAGCAATGGCTGCAGCGAACCAGACGTACAGCCAAGCCTACAGCCAACCTGGGTACGCCGCCGCTTCGGCTGCTGCGACGTACTCTCAGTACAGTCTAGGAACTGCCTACAATGTGGCGGAGTACTATGAGAGGTACGCCAGTGCTTACGCTGACCAGTACGCCCAGACGTTCTGAGGGCGCTGCACCCTTCCAGTTGTAAGTGTCCAGAGATGCTCAGTTGCATGGGGGTGCAGGGAAGGGAGCGAGGGAGGCGGGAGGGAGCGAGGGAGACGGTTCCTGTTTTTGCGGGTAAGAAATAAAAGACGCGAAATCAGCACAGCTGATTTCCCAACCTTCCCGGTTTTGTGAACCAGAGTTTCCGTGCAAGTGGTGGGGCGAGCACGCGAGCGTGCACGAAACTCCATTTGTGGAAACGGCAGGCGCACACGTCCTCCGCTCGCGCAAATGCAGCGACGTGCGTTGCGCTTGCTTTCTGCTCACGCAAATGGGGATGCGCGCACACGCCCGCCTGCCACTCCTGTGTCCTGGTTCCAAACGGTTCAAGGCCCAGGAGTGGGTTGCGGCCCGGGAGTTGGGGACCTCTGATCTAGTCAATGCAGCAAAGGGCCCCACAAGGCAGTTTGTTTATACCTGCTTGTAGGTCTGTATTGGTGTCCATCTGCTTTTTCTGAAGGTGGGAAAGCAGGTTCTGTCTAGAACAGGGGTCTCTAACCTTGGCAACTTTAAGACTTGTGGACTTCAGGTCCCAGAATTCCTCAGCCAGTTTTGCTTTAAGACTTGTGGACTTCAACTCCCAGAAAGCTAGCTGAGGAATTCTGGGAGTTGAAGTCCACAAGTCTTAAAGTTGCCATGGTTGGAAAACCCTGGTCTAAAAGATATCACACTGCTATTTCAACCACTTCTCCCCAAGCCTGGGAGTCCTCGACGTACAACCCCAATCGAGTCCCAAAATCCCACAACTAAGCAAGGTAGTTAAATGAGCTGTGCCCCATTTTACAACCATGTTGGCCACTGCGGTTGTTAAAAAAGAAATCATGCGGTCATTCAGTTGAAATTGGCTTTCCCCGTTGACTTTGCTTGTTGGAAGCCGGCTGGGATGGTTGGAAATGGCGGTCATAAATACTCTACACAGGGTTCTCCAACCTTGGCAACTTTAAGCCTGGCGGACTTCAACTCCCAGAATTCCTCAGCCAGCAAAGAATTCTGGGAGTTGAAGTCCGCCAGGCTTAAAGTTGCCAAGGTTGGAGAACCCTGCTCTAAACCATCCTAAATATAGGCCGGATACTGTAACCGTCATATCTGTAACCATCATAAATACAGGCCAGATGCCAAGAACTGGGATTTTGATCACGGGACTCTGGGGATGCTGCAACGGGCGTTTGAAAACCAGTCATAAGTCAGGTTTTTTTCAGTGCCCTTGTAACGTTCGAACGGTCACTAAAGGAGTGGTTGTAAGTTGTGAGAACAGGTCCTGTCTGGGGAGCAGTGTAGTTCATTTGTTTATAGAAGACCCTAGATCCATGATGGCAAACTTACGGCACAGGTGCCACAGGTGGCACACACAGCCATATCAGTGGGCACGCGAGCATTGCCGTAGCTCAGCTCCAGCGTGCATGCATGCGCTGGCCAGCAGATTTTTGGACCTTCCGGTCCCGCCGGAAGTTGGGAAATGGGCTGTTTCCCGCCTCCGGAGGGCCTCTGGGGTGGGTGGGAAGGCTGTTTTTGCCCTCCCTAGGCTCCTAGAAAGCCTCTGGAGCCTGGGGAGGGTGAAAAACGGGCCCACGGTACCATCACATGTTAAAAGTGGGGGGGGAGGTGTGCGCACATGTGTGGGGCGCATTAAATTATGGACGACCTCCACGCGCTACCCCCGCTTTTGGCACGTGATGGCAAAAAGGTTAGTTATCACTGCCCTAGATTCTCCCCTCTTGTTCTTCCCCCCCCCTGTGGTATCCCACAAGCAACCAGGCAGACAGGTGCAATTTCTGGGGTCGATACAGGTGTCGTGCGATTCCTAACGTACCCCTTAAACTATGTAGATTTCTTTGCAGGCTCTTCCTGGGCAGACTCGGAGCGATGCCTCCTGGCCGACCAGCCGAGCACTGACTT
Source organism: Pantherophis guttatus (assembly GCF_059756535.1). NCBI lineage: Eukaryota > Metazoa > Chordata > Lepidosauria > Squamata > Colubridae > Pantherophis > Pantherophis guttatus. The sequence continues at coordinate 10,828,256 of NC_142080.1, read as the reverse complement.
CCAAGGTTGGTGATGCTGCATTTTGTGTGTCCCTCCCTTTCCTTCCCCCCACCCACCTCCCCATCTCCTTTCTCTTCCTTTCCTTTTTTCCTCCCCCCCCCCGCCCACGTTTCGATCCGATCCGGTCGAAGAACTGCCACGCCAACCCCGCCTTGCGAAACTGCGATGGGGCCGAAGACGGTGTTGTCCGTTGTCTTGGTTTTTTCCGAACTCTTCCCTTCCGGCCCGGAATGCCGCACAACCTTTGCACACAACGGCTCCCCCCTTCCGCCAGCTCCAATCTTTGCTTGCTGTGTGTTTTGCGTGCTAAGCTTCGATTCCCTGCCGCCACCGCCGCCGCCACGATGCCGGCCTCTCTAAACCAGGCTTTTTGGGGTTTTTTTTTTTTTGCTTTGCTATATTCTTGGGTGCTCCCTGGTTCGATCGATATCGTTTCTTTTTTTTTTTCCCCCGTTGATTTGTTCTCGTTTTAATTTTGTAAAACCGGTTAAAACAAAATGGGGTTGTTGGCAGCAATTTGTTCGCTTCCCTCCCCCGCTGGTTTTTGAGATGTGAACGATTAAACGGCTTTCACAGAACCTCTCGCGTCCGCCTCGTCAAAATGCGCGTTGCAATCGCCCCTTCCTCGCCTCCTCGATCCGACTTCACCTCTACCGCCTGCTGCCCACTCCTTGTCTGCATGGGACGGAAGGATCCGGATTTGGGCCGCGTGGTGCACACACCTTTTGCGTGCTCCCACCGCCTCCGCCGCCTTCCTCCCCCCTCCTTCGCTTTCCAGAAAGACGGCCCTCTGCACCACCGCCTCCTTTCCCGCCAGGGGGATGCTCTCGCCACTAACCCTCCCTCCCCGGCCGTGAAAGTCAGCCGAACCGTTGCGCAATCCGAAGCCGTGGTCTTGTGCGAATTGCCGGATTCCGTCGCTTTTGGCTTTGAGACTAACCGAACACTGGCAGGCCACTGATGCTGTTTAACCCTGTTCCCCCCCTCCCCCTCATTGATTTCTCTTTCTCTGTGGACAGCTGTTTCTGGAAGAAGCCAGGAATTTTGGAGGGCCCCCCCCATCTTCCAAGCAGGCAGAGCTGATCCGAAACCACCCGGCGCCTTATGATCTGCTGACAAGAAGCTGCTTCATCTACCCAAGGGAAAAATATCCTGTCCTTCTGTCACATTCTTAAAATAGGCACCGGAAAACACAGAACATGGTGTTCTGAAAATGGCCGTTCTCGGGTTCTTGATGTTCTCGGAGAACACCACAATCCAACGGTTCAGTTCTGAGTTACAGATCTTCCCCCAACAGTTGGGATGGCTGGTTTTGCATCCTGTATCCATCCTCGCCCTTCCCAAATCCATTATGAGCCACGGTGGCGCAGTGGTTAGAGTGCGGTACTGCAGGCTACTTCTGCTGGCTGCCTGCAATTTGGCAAGTTGAATCTCGCCGGGCTCAAGGTTGACTCAGCCTTCCATCCTTCCGAGGTGGGTAAAATGAGGACCCGGATTGTTGGGGGAGTAATATGCTGACTCTGTAAACCGCTTAGAGAGGGCTGTAAAACACTGTGAAGCGGGATATAAGTCTAAGTGCTATTTTCCTTCCTTCCTTCCTTCCTTCCTTCCTTCCTTCCTTCCTTCCTTCCTTCCTTCCTCCCTCCCTCCCTCCCTCCCTCCCTCCCTTCCTTTCTGTTAGAATACAGTATTGCAGACTAACTCTGCCCACAGCCAGCAGTTCGATCCTGACCAGCTCAAGGTTGACTCAGCCTTCCATCCTTCCGAGGTCGGTAAAATGAGGTGACCCAGATTGTAGGGTGCAAGAGGCTGACTCTGTAAACCGCTTAGAGAGGGCTGGAAAGGCACTGTAAAGCGGTATATAAGTCTATTTAAAAAATCCGGCCAAACAGGTAGTCCTTGCTTTATGACCACACTTGAGTCAGTCCAGCATTTGTTACTAAGTGAGAGAGGGCTTATAGTGAATTTTGTCCTGTTACGATCTTTCTTGCCGCAGCCTTTAAAGGAATTCCTGCTTTTGTTAAATTAGCAACGTTAGTTGTTAAATAAATCTGGTTTCCCTGTTCCCCGTTGACTTGGGGGTCACCTGACCCTGGGACAGACACTGCAACAACTGTCATAAGTCCATGCCAGTTGCCAAGCCTCCGGATTTGGATCACATGACCATAAGGGACCCTAAGTCACTTTTTCCAGTGCCGTTGTAACTTAGAACGGTCACGAGGCGAATGGTCGCAAGTTGGAAGACAACCTGCAGGTTGGAGATCCAGACAGGCTGACCGACAGCTGGCTTGGAATTCTGGGAACCGAAGTCCCAAACTTCTGGACTCCTTTCAGAGGACAGGAAGGTGGTTTATAGTGCAAAATGGTTTCTACCCCTTCCTTCCTTGAGAGAAATGCCACCTCCACCATGGCGCTTTGGGAAAGATGGCTCTGTGTTTTTCAGCCGTCAGCTGCTGAATCACAACCTTTTTGGTGGGTAGGTGACCTGGACTGGCATAAAGGGAAGGAAGAAGCAGGAATTGGTTGTGGCCCGCCAGCGGATTCGGACAGTGAGGAGGTTGGGGAGGAACATGGGCCAGTCCTGGAGTCTGGGGAAGGCTCTGATGAGGGCTCTGCGTCGGAGGCAGAGAGGGGGCCAGGGCCGTCTGACAGTTATCAGCTACCTTCGGAGTCAGACATCAGTGAGGCAGAAGAACAGCTGGAGCCTGTTCCCAGTGTGCGCATGCACAGAATTGCCAGACAAAGGGAACAGCTAAAGAACAAGGGGCGACTCAGGAGTAAAGCCACAGGTGGACGGTGAATGGCCCCTCCCAGAGGGAATAAAAGAGGAGCGAAAGGGGAGTGGAGTTTGCAGGAGACAATTGGTTCGTGACTCTCCGAGACTCCTTGCCAAGTTTTGAAGATATCGGCCTGGCAGCTCTCCAAGCCAGATAAGGTCTGTGACTGTAAATTCTCCCTTGAAAGACTTTGCTGGATGTGAATGAGAGGAATTAATAAAATAACTTAATAAAAAGGGGTTTTTGTCGGGACAAGGAATCTGCTTCATGCTCTTGGGAAGCCTAGGTCAGAACAGAATTGGGGAAGGTAGCCGTATTTGTTTATTTTATTAAATATACTGTTTCCCCAAAAATATGACCTACCCTGAAAGTAAGTCCTAGCTTGATTTTTACATATGCGCTCAATATAAGCCCTACCCCCAAAATTTATTTATTTTATTTTATTTCTGTACCGCCCTTCTCCTGCGGGACTCAGGGCGGTGTACAGCCAAGATAAAACATTGCATAAATAAATAAATAAATAAAATAAATAAATACCCCCAAAATAAGTGCAAGAGATAGGGCAAGGCGCACGGGTAAAAATGAAGCTAGGGTGGGGATGGGGGGTTGGAGCTCCCCTACTTACCGGGTCTTGCACACTCTGACACTGTCTCGACTTGCAGTCCTACTTCTATTGTGGCCACTTGCCGTCGTTTGTGCGCGTCGCCCCTGGTCTGTTTTGCCGTCATGCCTTCCGGAAGGCCGTCTGCAGCCAAGAAATGGGCTCTGGGTGGACATGCACGGTGCTTCCCCGGCCTCCGTTTCGTGGTCAGAGGCCTTACAGAAAACCCTCGGTAGCCGATAACAGAGCTCTGGATCGATTCGGAAGAAGTGGGCTGGCAGTGGGCTCCTGCTGGGCGGGGCTATCGGTGCCGCTGCCCCGAGGTAAGTCAGTAATTAGACCCTCCGAAAATAAGACCTAGTGTCTTTTTTGGTGGCAAAAATAAATAAATAAAAGAATTTTAATCCTCACTGTTTTTGCATCCTGTATCCATCCTCGCCCTTCCCAAATCCATTATGAGCCACCATGGCGCAGTGGTTAGACTGTGGTACTGCAGGCTACTTCTGCTGATTGCCGGCTGCCTGCAATTTGGCAGTTCGGATCTCACTAGGCTCAAGCCTGACTCAGCCTTCCGTCGTTCCAAGATGGGTTTTTCTGCCTCATTCTTCTAAATCTAACGGTGGTATTTTTTAGCTGACTTTGCATTGAGGGTGTAACTCTTCCCAATGTCCCTTTTATTATTTGATTTTCCTTTTAAGTTTTATATTATTTGGATGCTTCTTCCCATCATTCGGAAACGATCGGCACATGATCCCTCCCCGAAAAGAGGACGCAACAGGAAGACAGACATCGTGTCATCTGCTAGAGGACTAGGCCATGAAAAACAGGATGTAAACAAACCAGGTAAAAGGCTCCAGACAATCTAATAAACCTGGTTACATAGAACATTAACAGAATAACAGTTGGAAGGGATCTTGTAGGTCATCTAGTCCAACCCCCCGCCCAAGCAGGAGACTACACCATTTGGCAGTCCAGTTTCTTCTTGAAAGCTTCCAGGGATGAAGCTCCCACAACTTCTGAGGCAACTTCTGTTCTTTATAGATTAACAGAGTTGGAAGGGACCTCGTAGGTCATCTAGTCCCGTGATGGCGAACGTTTGGCACGTGTGCCACAAGTGGCACAAGGAGCCATGTCGCCTGGCACGCCAGCTCAGCAGTGCGCGTGCGTCGGAATCTCTGGAGGGCTGGGGACAGCAAAAAAGTCATTTCCTGTCCAACCAGAAGTTGGGAAATGGGCTGAGGGGGTGGGGAAGGCTGTTTTCGCCCTCCCCAGATGCAGAGAGAGGATCTGGAGCCAGGTGAGAAAGAAAAGCGGGCCTACTGGGCCACTGTGTGCTAGGAGTGGGGGGAAGGGGGGTCACATGCGCAGGGCGAGGTGCATAGAATTATGGGTGTGGGCACACGTGTACGCGAACTTCCCCCGTCCCCCCCCCTTCTTGGCACACGATGGTAAAAAGGTTAGTCATCACTGATCTAGTCCAACCTCCTGCTCAAGCAGGAGATTCTACACCGTTTCTGACAAATGGCCAGTCTCTTCTTGAAAGCTTGATAATACGATTAAATATGGGTATGATGAGGTTCTTGCAATTGCACAAACCCACAATTCATATTAACCAGGTTACTTGTGTTGTGTGGATACAACCAGTGAATGTAAGAACACCTCGGTTCATCAGGAAGATACTCGCTCCCAGGCTCTTCCTGGCAAGACATTTTCCAAAATTAAAAAAAAACTGCATTTGTTGCTGTTAGATTGACAGATTATGGCTTAACATTTTTTTTAACACATTTTTAATTTTTAATTGGTTTGTTATCTTAAATTGGGGCCAAATTAATATATATCCTTTTGTTTTTTTTAATGTTTGTATTGTATGTTTTTATCTGGCCGTACACCGCCCTGAGTCCCTCGAGAGAAGGTGCGGTATATAAATTCGAAATAAAATAAATAAATAAATAAAATGAGCCTTGGTGGCGCAGTGGTTAAAGTGCGGTACTGCAGGCTATTTCTGCTGACTGCCAGCTGCCTGCATTTTGGCAGTTTGAATCTCATCAGGCTCAAGGTTGACTCAGACTTCTGTCCTTCTGAGGTGGGTAAAATGAGGACCCAGATTGTTGGGGGGCAAGAGGCTGACTTTGTAAACCACTTAGAGAAGACTGTAAAAGCACTATGAAGTGGTATATAAGTCTAAGTGCCAAATGGGAAGGGGAGGGAGGAAGGAGAGAAGAGCTATGGTGGTGCAGTGGTTAGAATGCAGTATTGCTGACTCTGCCCACTGCCAGCAGTTCAATCCTGACTGGTTCCAGGTTGACTCAGCCTTCCGTCCTTCCGAGGTGGGTAAAATGAGGACCCAGATTGTTGGAGGTGAGAGGCTGACTCTGTAAACTGCTTAGAGAGGGCTGTAAAGCACTGTAAAGTGGTATATAAGTCTAAGCGCTATTGCTATTAACAGAGTTGGAAGGGACCTTGTAGGTCATCTAGTCCAACCCCCCGCCCAAGCAGGAGGCCCTACACCATTTCTGACAGATGGCAGTCCAGTCTCTTCTTGAAAGCCTCTTAAGGATGAAGCTCCCACAACTTCTGAATGCAACTTTTGTTCCATGGGTTGATTGTTCTCTGTCAGGAAATTTCTCCTTATTTCTAGGTTGAATCTCTCCTTGTTCAGTTTCCATCCATTATCCCTTGTCCTGCATTCGGGTCCCTTGGATAATAGCTGGACCCCCTTCCTCCTCTCTGGGGCAGCCCCTCAAATATTGGAAGATGCTCTCCTGTCTCCCCTGGTCCTTCTCTTCACTGGACTAGACATAACTCAGTTCCTGCAACCGTTCATCGTATGTTTGAGCCTCCAGTCCCCTCATCATCCTGGTTGCTCTTCTCTGCACTCTTTCTAGAGTCTCCACATCTTTTTTACAGTGTGTTTAGGTTTCAGCCTACCCTAATAAGATCATTTTGCATTTTATTTCTTATCTTCTAGGGCATTTGTTATCTCGCCTAATTTTCTGACTTTTGCGGATTTGATACAGATTCTCTCCGTCTCTTCCTCCAAATCTTTAATGGAAATATTGTTGGAGCAATATTCCAGTGGTAAACCGCTTAACACCTTAACTGTTTTGATGAAAAGTCATTTAAAGAACATCTTTTTACAGCAAGAATTAATTAAGTAGAGGCAATTAACTCCCCACACACAGGTAATCCTTGATTTATGACCACAACGGAGCCCAACATTTCTGTTGCTAAGTGAGACGATTGTTCAGTGAGTTTTGCAACCTTTCTTGCCACAGTTGTTAAGTGAATCAATGCAATTAAGTTAGTGACACGGTTGTTAAGTGAATCCGGCATCTCCCTTGGTTTTGCTTGCCAGAAGGTCGCAAAGGGGGAATCATGAGACCCCCAGGACACTGCAACCGTCATAAATACAAGTCAGTTGCCTGAATTTTGAATTTGTGGCAACTTTACGATTGGTGAATTTCAACTCCCAGAATTCCCCAGCTAGCCAGAGGAATGCTGGGAGTTGAAGTCTGCACAACTTATCGAGTTTGAAAAAACACTGTTCTAGAACAGGATTCTCCAAAGTTGGCAACTTTAAGACTTGTGGACTTCAATTCCCAGCATTCCCCAGCCGGTGTGACTGACTGGGGAATTCTGGGAGTTGAAGTCCACCTTCTTAAAGTTGCCAAGGTTAAGAAACACTTCATTAAGCATTATTAAGCTTTATTGAAAATAGTTTGAGGATTATACTGAAAAAATTGGGTGGCTCTGAGTAGCCACCTTCTCCATCCAAGTTCCCTCAAATATGCTGAGTCTGCAACTTTCAGAATCCTCACACCGCCATGGAGTTGTGTGAATCCGATACAACAGGTGCAAGGAAATATTATGCAGTAGTGGCCAAAACTCTGGAAACCTTTTGGGAAAAGTGTATTTTCTAAAACTAGCTAATTACACCACTTTTTTTTGGTAGTATCATAAAATTATATATCAATGGAAAGATAATTTAATCAAGAAGGTAATGCAATAACTTTTATGAAGGATTTGCTATCAGAATAGCAGTTACCGTATAAAGAAGAAAAGTGAAACACGTAGAAAAAACAGGATATACAAAAACGATCACCATAGAAAAAAATGAGATATAGAGAAATTATCACTATGTCAGTTAATACTTTGTTGGGTAACTTTTAGCATGAATGACGGCCTTACAACGTCTTCCCATGGAGGGAACCAAGTCTTTGAGTTCTGCAGCTGTTATCATGTGAAACCAAGATTGAATGATGGCTTCTATTAACTGGGTTTTATTGCTGGATCGCTTCTGACTAACCAGTATTTTTAGTCGGCTCCATAGATTTTTCAATTGGGTGAAGGTCTGGGCTATTCCCAGGCCATTCCAGCAGTGGAATAGGATTATCATGAAACTCCAAAAAAACTGGTGTTATTAGCCATCAAACCTCAAAAACACTTTTCCCAAAAGGTTTCCACAATTTTGGCCACTACTGTAATTTATCCCAACCCTGTTTAGCAATGGGAGTTCCAGTCGTAATTTGTGGTTTTAAGTCCAGGACTATCTGTAGATGAAAAAGTATGAAAACAACCCAAGGAATCTTATTAAAAATGTAATTAATTAATAAATTAAATTAATTAATTAAAATTTTATTAGCATAAAATTTGGTAACAGGCACACCTGTTATCAAAGGTAAGACCACAAATGAACTGGAGAAGCTGGATTTTAGCACAATCTGTGAAGCTGTAAAGAAAAATAATTCCACATAAAATTAACCGAATTTAGCGTATTACACAAACGAAGCAAGAGATTTAGTGCTTGTCTGAGCTTATACAGGTAGTTCTCGACTTACAACAGTCCATATTTAATGACCGTTTGAAGTTACAACGGCACTGAAAAAAGTGACTTATGACCAGTTTTCACACTTACACCCGTATCCCCGTGGTCACATGATCAAAATAAAGACGCTTGGCAACTGGCATGTACTTATGACGGTTGCCATGTCCCGGGGGGTCACGGGACTTTCTGAACAGCAAAGTCAAGGGGGAAATCAGATTACTAACTTACCATCTTACCATTCGCTTAACGACTGTGGCAAGAAAAGTCGTAAAATGGGGCGTAAAAACTCACTTAGCGACTGCCTCGCTTAGCAACAGAAATGCTGAGCTCCATTGTGGTCATAAGTTGAGGACTACCTGTAACCGGTATTTCTTAGAGTAATTATTAATTGCCATTCATTAATCATTCATTCATTCAAATTGAAGAGAAATTTGGTCCCAATCACCACTGAATTGTAAACTTTCCCTCCACGTCCGATCTTTGATTTGAAATTCCGAGGATTATCACCCTGAATTCCACTTTTTTTGGCCCAAACACGGGGAGAACCAAGCATAGTGTAATCCTCAAAGAGATAAAACAGCTTGGAATTTGGGCAGCGGGTGTCCCAACACACTTGGGGGAGGCAACCGAGCGGTCGTGAAATCTTCCGCGGGTTGCCAGCAGTTTGCTGTTTGCGCATGCGTGGTGCACGCCAGATGCGCGCTGCATGCATACAGAAAAAGGAGCTGTTTGAAGGTAAGTAAAACAGCGAGGGGGGATGGAACAGCTGTGCCGCCCGATTTAAATCTGCCAGAAAGCAGAATTTCCTGCTTTCTAGGGAATATAAATCATGTGGCACAGCTGATCGTCGGAAATGCCCATTTGGATGAACTGGTAGGTTTGTTTTTTATTTTGCTACCGGTTCGTGGGAATTGGTGCGAACCGGTAGCATTTCACCCCTGCAACTGAGTTGCCTTAAACCGTAAGATGGGCAGCAAAGAAATTTAACAATCAAATAAATAGCCTGGATAGCTCTGCAGACAAGGCACTGCAATTTAACACCAGCTGTCTGCAATTAAAGTAAGTTCGAATCTTGCCAGGCTTAAGGTTGACTCAGCCTTCCATCCTTTCTAAGGTAGGTAAATTGAGGACCCAGATTGTGGGGGCAATAAGCTGACTTTGTATAAAAAAAAATATACAAAAGTATGAAGGCTATTGCTTAACGCACTGTAAGCCACCCTGAGTCTCCGGAGAAGGGCGGCATATAAATCAAATTAAAAAAAAAAAATACATAAATGAATTGGAAAAGTAAACATAAAGGCTGGAAGCGTTCCGGGTGAAAATACGCAGAATTATTTCTCTCCCTGGACCAAACATTTCAGACCTCTTTATTCTCTTGCCTTCTGTTTTTTGGGGAAGATATTTCTGCTCAATGATCTCAGAATATTTTCTCTCTCTCTCTCTCTCTGGGATTGTGTCGCTCTGGACGTCCACAGCAATTACTGGACAATCGACACGGATTCGCAGCCAGCTCAAGAAACGAAGGCACTTCTAAAGAGGAGTTGCAAAAAAAATAAATAATAATAATAAAGAATTCCTTCTCTAGATGTTTGGCTCTGCATTCACACAACCCGCTAACCTTGTTCCCCTGCTTGGATAAAGCCAACCTGCTTGAAGTTTTTAACACGCAGGGACTTTGGCAAAACCTCTGAAGTGGAATCAACTGAAACGAGAAATTCCACATTCAGACAACTGTGTAAACCGAAGCCCTTTCGGACAACCTCGACTCCCCCTCACCCCTCCCTGAAGGGCAGAGAAAGTCCCCAAGGTTATTTTTCGCCCAGGTTTAACGTTCAGAATCTGGGATTGAGGGCGGAGGAGGCTTGGAAAAGGCCCAAATGCAGAACGGCAGGAAATAAATACAAGCGACTCGCGGCGGAATTGGGAAGTCACAGTTCCAGATGCTTCAAATGTTGCTGGAAGATTTCTTCGGCCCTCTGGAGGTATTCCGCCGTCTTCTTCTTCACCGCTTCCCTGCGGGCTGGATTGGTATCGCCTGCGAACGGGAAGACATATTGGATGTCTTTTTGGTGGCTCTCACTTGGACCCCAGAATCATCATCATCATCATCTTTTAACAACCCCATAATTCCTCGCAGGGTGGAGTCTGGGCAACTAAATGGAGCTGAGTGTTTTACTGGCCGGATGCTCTTCCTGTCGCCAATGCGGAGTTATATTCAGCAGATAAATTCTCATTGTGTCCAGAGAGAGAAATATCTGCCTCTACCTAGGATCGAACTCACAGCCTCCTGATTGTGAGGCGAGCTCCCTTTCTAGGCTACTCCACCACTCACTTAGACCTGGAATCTGACCAGCAAAAAACCCCCCAAAATGTCAAACAGCAGCTCGAAGCATTTAGCAGAGTACAGGTAGTCCTCGACTTACAACCACCATTGAGTCCAAAATGTAGGTTGTTAAATGAGACATCTGTTAAGTGAGTTTTGCCCCTTTTTTTACAACTTTCCTTGCCACCTTTTGTCAAGCGAATCGTTGCAGCCGTTTAAATTAGGAACACGGTCGTAACCGGTTTGTTAAGTGAATCCGGCCTCCCCATCGACTTTGCTTGTCAGACGGTCGCAAAAAGAGATCACGTGACCCCCTGGGACACAGCGACCGTCATAAATGTGAGTCGGCTGTCGGGCATCCAAATGTAAATCGCGTGACAACTGTGGGGATGTTACAACGGTCTTCCTTCATGTGAAAAATGGTGCCATTTTTAGTGCCGTTGTAACTTCGGTCACTAAATGAACTGTTGTAAGTCGAGGACTACCTGTTACAGGCGACCAGCTTCGAAGAACTGCCCTCTCCTGGCCTAGCATCAATGGCCGCTTTCACACCACACACTCAAACCAAGATTGGTAAAAGACAGAGCAGCTACACTTTCACAACATAATAAACTTGGTTAAGTGTTAACCTTAGTTAATGATATTTTTTCCTTACGTTTGCCTATTGCACCAACTCAGCCTGTTGGTTCAGTATCCATATTCACACATCACGCTGTTGTGGCCCATCAGTGGCCTGTGCAGCTAGTAGCTGATTCCGACAGCGAGGAGGCTGGTGTGGTGCTGCGCCAGCAGCCTGTGCAGCCGGCGCTCGAGTCGGACAGTGAGGAGGCTGGAGAAGATGTGGTGCCAGAGGCGGGGATTCAGCCAGGGCCTTCAGAACCTCCAGAAGCTTCCATAAGTGAAGAGGAAGACGACGAGGAGCCTCTTCTCGATGCACAAGCAAGCAGAGCTGCCAAAAGGCAGGAGTGGCTCCTCAGAAGGAGGTCTCCTAGAGAGTAAGGCTTGGGGCTAATTGGCCACTCCCTTAGCCTATTTAAGGAGGAACACCGACTGAAGCAATTTGCAGGGAACAACTTTGTTCACATACCTTCGTGTCTTGTCTTGCTTATCTTATCAGCTTCCTGCAAATTGCTTCTGGGCATTCTGCCAACCACAGTATGCTTTCAGTATTATTATTTGAATTCTTGGCGGCTGTTAATGCAGTTAATTAACAGCTGTTGTTGTAAAAAACTGGTTTATTTAGTAAACTAAAGTTTAAAAGGACTTTGTGTGTGCTGCCTTCTTTGGGGTCCGTAGCTGGGGCAGAACATCACACTCAGACCGGGATTGCTACAAGACGGAGCAGCCAAGAACAGTTGCTACCTGGATTAAACTTTGGTTCCAGTTGGGCTCAGCGCTTCTCCAGGGACCAAACTTCTCTCCAGATTGGAAAAAAATCCCAGAAGCCGAAGAGACCCACCTACTCAACTCAACGTACCTTGCAGACCCTGAAGGAGCAAGTCAACTCCGCTACGGTAGCCGCGAAAAGCCGCCTGGTAGTCCTTGGACGCTTCGCACAACACAGCTTGCCGGATCCTCTCCGTCGCTTGGGGCAGATACCTGCCGGGATCCAAAGTGGTACCTTCTGCCTCGAGATTCTGCGTCGTGTCCACGCTGAGCAGGAGTTCCGGTTTGGTCCCTGAGGCCTCCAGAGAAGCCAGACCTTCTCCGTGGGAGAGACCGGTGGCAGTAGAAGCTGGATCAGAAGGAAAAGAACGGATGGGAAGATGCTCAACTGGCTAGAGAAGGAGATGGCCAGAAGATCAACAAAGATGGTGAATGATCTGGAGGCTAAATTATATGAGGAACGGTTGAGGGAACGAGGTATGTCTAGTCCAGGGGCCTCCAAACTTGGCAACTTTTAAGACTTGTGGTCTTCAGCTCCCAGAATTCCCCAGCTAGGATGGGGAGTGTCAACTCGCAAAGCATCCCTGGCCTCTTCGGGGGGTATGGAAAACTGGTGAAATGTCACAGCAGCCAAAGACAGATGCACATTCCATGCTTATCTCTCTCAAGGCTGTATCCCAGGGTTACCTACAGCAACCGAGGGGAGTGACCTCTACAAACCTCGAAATTGCTCTGTTGGCGAATGTGATTGATGACACGCCCTGTGGGGAGGGGGGAAACAGGGTCATAACTGGAGCGTAAATTATGTAGGGTCAGAGCTGGCTTGCTATCGTGAGTCTCCAGCCAAGCTTCAAAAGAAATCCAGTTATTAGGAGCTTCATGTCGGCACATTCCCAAGTGCCTCCTTTAACGACTCTCATTCCATAACTAATTCAGGGTAGAGTCGGGGTGGCTGGATGGAGCTGAGCGTTGTGGTGGCCTAGTGGTGAAGCTAATCGCCTCCCGTTCGGAAGGTTGAGAGTTCAATCCTAGGTAGCGGCAGATGTTTCACTCTCCCCGGGCGCAGTCCAATTTTGGGAGTTGAAGTCCACAAGTCTTAAAAGTTACCATGTTTGGAGACCCTGCTGGTTAGTCTAACAAAGAGACAATTGGGGGGGGGGGAACATAATGGACATGTCTTCCAATTCTTGAGGGGCTGTCACAGAAAAGAGGGGATTGACTTAATCTCCAAACCACCTGAGGCCAGGACAAAAATTAACGGATGGAAACTTATCACGGCAAGGTCCAACCTAGAACTAAAGGGAAATTTCCCGACAGTGAGAACAATTAACCAGTGGAACGGCTTGCCACAGGGGTAAAATGCACTTACCTTTCCTACCGGCTCGCTACCCGCACGCTGTCATCAACACATGCGCTCGCTTCACTCACGCGTGTGCCATTGTCTGCGCATACGCAAAGCCTTTTGCACATGCTCAGAGGGTCAAAACCAGGACGTGATGACATTCTGGTTTGGGGTGGGGGTTGGAGCCTCCTCCCGCCACCACTACCAGGTCGCCGAACCACCTGCCGCCAGCGCTACCGACTTGCACAAACCGGATAGAACCAGCTGCATTTCACCACTGGTGCTCCATCACTGGAGGCTTTCAAAAATAGATGGGACAATCGTTTGGGTAGGATGGTGTAAGGTTTTTCCTGCCTTGGAGGTTGGGCTAGAAGACCTCTGAGGTCCCTTCCATACCTGGGATTCTATGTTCCATGGGGAGATTCCCCCCTTATCCGTGTCTTAGCTCACAGACCACCATGCCTGCACATGGAGACGTACTGTTGGTGGATCTTCATCTACCTAGCTACTGTTCTGACCTAGGCTTCCTTAGAAAGTATACAGCACAAACTTAGTCCCGGCAAACCTCTTGAATTCAGACGGCTGTGAATTATTGTCATTCCCAGTCCGACAGGCTTCTCAAACAGTCTTTCAGGGGAATGTTTATAAACACACACCTCATCTTCCCGGGAGGTTACACGAGGCTGGCTCCAGGGTGTTATCAACGCTTCGTTGAGTGAGGGTTACTTCCCCACCGCCTTGAAAGAGGCGGTGGTGAGGCCTCTCCTCAAGAAGCCGTCCCTGGATCCGGCAATATTGGCCAACTATCGTCCTGTCTCCAACCTTCGCTTTATGGCGAAGGTTGTTGAGAGTGTGGTCGCACGACAGTTTCCGCAATTCCTGGAGGAAACATCTTATCTAGATCCGTTCCAGTCGGGTTTCAGGTCTGGGCACAGCACAGAAACGGCATTGGTCGCGTTGGTTGATGATCTCTGGAGGGCTCGGGACAGGGGTTGTTCCTCTGTTCTGGTCCTGTTAGACCTCTCAGCGGCTTTTGATACCATCGACCATGGTATAATGCTGCACCAGTTGGAAGAGTTGGGGATGGGGGGCACCGTGTTACGGTGGTTCTCCTCCTTTCTCTCTGACCGGTCGCAGTTCGTGTTGGCAGGGGGGCAGAGGTCGACCTCGAGGCCTCTTATATGTGGAGTGCCTCAGGGGTCGGTCCTCTCGCCCCTCCTGTTCAACATTTATGTGAAGCCGCTGGGCGAGATCATCCGTGGCTTTGGGGTGAGATACCATCAGTACGCTGATGATACTCAGCTGTACATCTCCACCCCAGGCCACCCCAATGATGCCCTTGAAGTGATGTCCCAGTGCCTGGAGGCTGTATGGATCTGGATGGGGAGGAACAGGCTCAGGCTCAACCCATCCAAGACTGAGTGGCTGTGGCTCCCGGCATCCCGATATAGTCAGTTGACTCCATCACTGACTATTGGGGGCGAGTCATTGGCCCCCACAGAGAGGGCTCGCAATCTGGGAGTCCTCCTGGATATGCAGCTGTCCTTGGAGGAACATCTGACGGCTGTAACCAGGGGGACCTTTTGTCAGGTTCGCCTGATTCGCCAGTTGCGGCCCTTTCTTGATCGGGATTCCCTGTGCACAGTCACTCACGCCCTCGTCACCTCTCGCCTTGATTACTGTAACGCTCTCTACATGGGGCTCCCCTTGAAGAGCACCCGGAGGCTCCAACTGGTCCAGAACGCAGCAGCACGGGTAGTGACGGGAGCAGCATGGCGCTCCCATGTAACACTGCTCCTGCGCGAGCTGCACTGGCTCCCAGTGGTCTTCCGGGTGCGCTTCAAGGTGTTGGTTATCACCTTTAAAGCGCTCCATGGCATAGGGCCTAGCTATCTTCGAGACCGCCTGCTGCTACCAACGACCTCCCATCGACCCGTGCGCTCCCACAGAGAGGGCCTCCTCGGGGTGCCATCAGCCAGACAATGTAGGCTGGTGACCCCCAGGGGGAGAGCCTTCTCTGTGGGGGCTCCCACCCTCTGGAATCAGCTACCCCCAGAGATAAGAAGAATCCAAGACCTCAGTGCCTTCCGTCGCGCCCTTAAAACCCATTTATTTAAACAAGCCGGGCTGGCTTAAGATGAAATTTTTAACTGTTTTTAAATGTTTTAAACGTTTTTAATTGGTAAATGAGTTTTAATTGGGCCAAATTTATATATCTTTTAATTGTTTTTAATATTTGTTCTGCATGTTTTTTAATCTGGCTGTACACCGCCCTGAGTCCTCAGGGAGAAGGGTGGTATAGAAATCCAATATAAAATAAAATAAAAATAAATCTCCTTTGGAATGCTGCCAGAAAACTAATTGCCACACGCAGGACAAGGCCAAACTTAGCACAGAGTCAAACAGAGCTTTTACCGACCAGATGAACGCATTGCTTCCTGCAAAAGCTCACGTCCCATTCGCTCCTCTTTTATGTCTTGTGGGAGGGGCCAATCATCTCCAAGCCTTACTCCCGAGTCGACCCTGTTTTCTTAATTTTTCCTGTCTTCTGGCAGCTCTGCGCATGCGCACACTGGGAACAGGCTCCCGCTGTTTTTCTGCCTCGCTGATGTCAGACTCCGGAGGCAGCAAAGAACTACCAGATGGCCTTGGCCCCCTCTCTGCCTCCGACGCAGAGCCCTCATCCGAGCCTTCCCCAGACTCCAGGACTGGCCCACGTTCCTCCCCAACCTCCTCATTGTCTGACTCTGCTGCCAGCTCTGCTGGCCGCTGGTGGGCCACAACACCTACCATTTTTGGAGAAGGGGTCAAAGAGGGCTAATTCTTGGACCGATAAGAGGCAGTGAGAAGGCGAGTCGTTCTTGGCTTCTTCTTCCTCGTCTTCCTCCCGGAAGGCAAAGAGGGCATCCAGATCTTCCTCTTGTTCCACAGCATCCGAGGTCCCCTCTGTGGTAGAAGCATCAGTCAGTAGAAGCAACAGCAGCACAACCTTCTAGTAAACTCCTCATCTAGGGCGGAGATTACGGAACCTTAAGATTAGGTCCCCAAATGGCTGCAGACATGCGATTCATCAGACCGAAATGTCGGCAGCTTTAAGATGGGTGGACTTCCAACTCCCAGAATTCACCAGGCAGGAAGAAGGCAGAAAAAAGAAAAAGGAAGGGGAAGGAAAGGAGAGAAGGAAGGAGAAAAAGAATGAAGGGAGAGCAGGAAGGAAGGAAGGGAGGGGAAGGAAGGAAGGGGAAGGAAAGGAAAGAAGGAAGGAGAAAAAGAATGAAGAGAGCAGGGAGGGAGGGAGGAAAAGGAAAGAAGAAAAGGAAGGCAGAAAAAAGGAAAGGAAGGGAGAGAGAGAAGGAAGAAAAGGGAAGGAAAGGAGAGAAGGAAGAAGAAAAGAATGAAGGGAGGAAGGAAGATAGAAGGAAGGCAGGAAAGGAAAAGAAGGAAGGAAGGAGAAAAGAACGAACGGAGAGCAGGAAGGAAGGAAGGTAAAGAAAGAAAAAAGGCAGGAAAGAAGGAAAAAAGGAAGAAAGGGGAAGGAAAGGGGAGAAGGAAGGAGAAAAAGAACAAAGGGAGAGAAAGAGGAAGGGAAGGAAGAAAGATAGAAAAAGAAGGAAGGCGGGAAAGAAGGAAAAAGGAAAGAAGGAAGGGGAAGGAAAGGAGAGAAGGAAGGGAAAAAAAGGAAAAGGAAGGGAGAGAGAAGGAAGGAAGGGGAAGAAAAGGAGAGAAGGAAGGAGAAAAGAATGAAGGGAGACCAGGAAGAAAAGAAGGAAGGAAGATAGATAGATAGATAGAAAGAAGGCAGGAAAGAAGGAAGGAAGGAAGGAGAAAAGAACGAACGGAGAGCAGGAAGGAAGGAAGATAGAAAAAAAGAAAGAAGGAAGGCAGGAAAGAAGGAAAAAGGAAGGAAGGCAGGTAAAAAAGAAAAAAAGGAAGGAAGGGGAAGGAAAGGAGAGAAGGAGAAAAAAGGAAAAGGAAGGGAGAGAGAAGGAAAGAGGGAGGGGAAGGAGAGAAGAAAGGAAAAAGAAAGGCAGAAAAAAGGAATGAAATGAGAGAGAAGCCGGGAGGGAGGGAGGGAGGAAGGAAGTGCTATTTTCAACCTTTCTCATATTGGAATCAAGAGCCTTAAAAGGGGGTACCTCGGTTCTCCATTTGGGGCTTAGAGACGCCATCTTTGCTGGCTGGCTCCGGATACAGCAACAGCCCATCATCCTGAACCAGCCCCAGGGCCTCCTCGCCCTGCTCGACTCCAGCCGTGGGCACCGGGATGAGAGGGAGGGGCAGCGAAGGCAACTCCCATTGCCTGGGACTGCTCTGGCCCTCTCCGCCCTGTAAGGACAAAGCAAGCCACTACTTTCACACAACCCAGGGAACCGAGGCGCTGAGTTTGCCACCTTCTGGATTTGGGCACCAAGGGGAGTCAAAACTATGGGTAGTCCTCGGCTTGTGACCGTAGTTGAGCCTGGAATTAGGACCATAAGCCATTGCGGCTATAAATCGGGAGACAACATGTCACCAGACCTGATTTTTTAAAAAAATAATATTTTTTTTTGCAGTGGTCACTAAGTGAATGTACAGTTGTTAAGTGAATCCATTCTCCGTAATGGGATTTTTGTGGGGGTTTTTTGCAGGAAAGCGGAAATAAAAAGAAATGCAAATTGGCTGGCCTAAGTATGTTGCATCAGCTTTTTGGTAGAAAATTCAACGGTTGAGTACAGGGTATCAAACCGTATCCTGGTTTAATCCTGGTTTAATTCTCACCCCAGGAAACTTTCAGGTATGCGTGGACTTCAACTCCCAGAATTCCCTTTGAACTGTATGCACGTCAGTTGCCCCGGGGGGGAATTCTGGGAGTTGAAGTACACATACTTTAGGATTCATCAGATGGGGAAACCCTGAGTTTAATGCAGAGGAGGTATTCAGTAGGTTCTGGAGAACCGGTAGAGGAAATTTTGAGTAGTTCGGAGAACCGACTGGCCCCAGAGTGGGGTGGGAATGGAGGTTTTGCAATATCCTTCCCCTGGAGTGGGGAGGGAATGGAGATTTTGCAGTGTCCTTCCCCCTGGAGTCGGGAGGGAATGGAGATTTTGCAGTATCCTTCCCCTGGAGCGGGGAGGGAATGGGGATTTTGCAGTATCCTTCCCCTGGAGTGGGGAGGGAATGGGGATTTTGCAGTATCCTCCCCCTGCCACGCCCACCATTCGAAGCTACGAAGGCACTGAAAAAAGTGACTTACGACCATCTTTCACACTTATGACTGTGGCAGCATCCCCAGGGATTTACATCCAGCTGCTTGACAACTGTCTCATAGTTATGACGGTTGCAGTATCCTGGGGGGGGGGGGGCGTTTGGTCACGCGATCTCCTTTTGCGACTTTCTGACGAACAAAGTCAACGAGGGAAGCCGGATTCACTTAACGACCAGGTGACTCACTTTAACAACAGCAGCGATTAACAGACGTGGCAAGAAAGGTTGCAGAATGGGACGAAACTCACCAAACAAAGGTCTCACTTAGCGTCATAAATTCTGGGCTCGATTGGGGTCGTAAGTGGAGGACCAACCTGTATTTATTTATCCATTATGAAATTTATTTGCCACCCATCTCAGGTCCCAGCGACTCTGGGCGGCTTTTATAGAATAAAAATTCAAGATTAAGGACCCGCTATAAACTTTGCCACCCGAAGCAGGGTTCCTGCCAAACCACGATTGTGCAATGCACAGTCAGCCCCCCCCCCATTTCCCACCCTACGTGGCTCTTGTTCGCTGAGCTGCCACGCGTCCAAAATAAACGCAGAATAAATAAATGAAGATACCCGGAAGAATTCCTTCAGCTGGGGGCTGTTATTTAAGGCCGGGATAGGTATGGTGAAGTGGAGCATGTCTTCCGCCGCTTTTCGCCGCTCTTCGATCACCTCGGGCTCAAATCGGCCTGCGGAAGATTTGGGAGCAAGGTTTGAGAGATTCCTAAATGGCTGGGTGACGCGGGTGGCTCAGTGGCTAAGACGCTGAGCTTGTCGATCGAAAGGGTTCGGCAGTTCAGCGGTTCGAATCCCTAGCACCGCGTAACGGGGTGAGCTCCCGTGACTCGTCCCAGCTTCTGCCAACCTAGCAGTTCGAAAGCACGTAAAAAAAAATGCAAGTAGAAAAATAGGGACCACCTTTGGTGGGAAGGGAACAGCCTTCCGTGCGCCTTTGGCGTTGAGTCATGTCGGCCACATGACCACGGAGACGTCTTCGGACAGCGCTGGCTCTCCGGCTTTGAAACAGAGATGAGCACCGCCCCCTAGAGTCGGGAACGACTAGCACATATGTGCGACGGGAACCTTTACCTTTACCTTAATGGCTGGGGATTAGCGGCATTGTAGTCCCCGGGAAGACAGCCGGTTGGGGGGAAAAGGAGAGGAAGGGAGCTGAACGGCTCCCCCAAAATCTGGTGATTTTTTTCCTCCCCTGGGCTGCAAAACCGGGCGAGGGGTCATTCGTGGACTCACCGAAGACCTGAGCCCGCGGGAAAGCGGGGAAATCCTCCATGCGCCGGAAGAGGTTGCGATGGGTGTACGCCAGGTCGGCGTGCAGCTTCTTAAAGTCGCTGTATCTCTTCCAGACCACGATCTGCGGGATGCGAAGCGATTCAGACAAACGGACAATTCGTGGCTGTGTGCCTGAAGGCGTTGGTGATGAAAGGCAGTGCGGTGTTTCTAGAATGTCGGCGATTTTCAGACGGGCGGACTTCAACTCCCAGAATTCCCCTGCCGGCATGTGGAGTCCATTTCATGCCGGCTGGGGAATTCTGGGAGTTGAAGTCCGCCCATCGTCAAGGTGCTAAGATTGGAGAAAACACCATTATCGTGCATCAGCCAGATCTCGTTTCTACACACACACACACACACCCCTTAAGGTATAAGAACCTCTTTTTTCAACAATCTACCTCACAGGGCTGTTGTGACGGAAGAATATAGAATAATAGGGTTAGAAGGGAGCTTGGAGGTCTTCTAGTCCAACCCCCTGCCTGCGATAGGAGATTTGCAACTGACCCTGATCAGTGTCCTCGGAGAATTGGCAACCATAAACCCCGGAAAACGGCTGCTTGAGGCATCCACTAAGGGTGCTGTGTGTGAATCCAGCCGCTAAGCCCCTCCACCAGCCCGCCGATCTTGGGACAGTGTGTTGTGCAAAGGGTTACTCCTGCCTCATAGCCTGACTAGGCGGCTCAGTGGCTAAGACGCTGAGCTTGTCGATCAGAAAGGTCGGCCGTTCGGCGGTTCGAATCCCTAGTACAGGTGAGCAGGGGGTTGGACTGGATGACCTCCAAGGTGCCTTCCAACTCTGTTAGTGTTACTGCCTTCCCCTTGGCAGGCTGGGTCCTTCACGTACCTCCTTGGTGTCATCCGGATTCGCCTTTGAGACAAACTGGAAGGGGAAAAAAAAAAAAGAGAGAGATAAAACAGGAGGACGAAAAGTCAAATCGGCGCCTTTGCCAAATTTTGCCCTCCCTGATGGTTGAAGAATGCCAGGGAGTGGCGGTTGGCACAGAGCAGGATGCCAGCTCCAAAGCAAGCTCCCTCCTGCATGTCCAGATGCTCTCTGGGGGCCCCCCAGCAATTGCAACCCCAGCAATTTCCTCCTCCCCCCCCCTCAATCTCCCCACTGGCAGCCCCATTGCACCGCCTGGCGGTGCACACACATTACACACATATTACACACTCACACCTCTGCCAAGGGACAGGCTGGGGAGGGAGGGAGGAGGAGGGAAAGCAGCCCCCAACCCTTTTTGCAAAAAAAAATAAATCAAATAAATAAATGCAAAAAGGAAAACCAGCTCCTCTCTGCTCCCGGCTCTCTGCACATGCTCCTGAAACTATTCCCTCCTTTTTTTTTTTTTTGCTTCTCTGGCTGCTGCTGCAACACCCCCCCCCCACATTTGCATGCTTTTGGGGAGGGGGACCCCCCACCCTGCCTGGGGAGGAGGATGGGGGGGCTCCTCTTTGCAAACCCCTTCCTCACTTTAGCCGTGACTTTATACTCGGTGTAGCCTTTGGGGTGGCTGCGGGGGTCGCTGACCGCGTAGGAGCGATGAAACTCCTCCTTCGCCCGACGGGACATCCCGGGAGCCTTTTTGGGCGACGCGGCCCCTTTAAATCCAGGGCTGGGGCCGAAGAGGAGGAAAAAAAGTCCGCGCGCTGCCCGAAGGGGGGTGTCCTGCAGGGCGCATGCGCATCCAAACCCTGCCTTTCCTCTCTGCGGCGCTAATCCAAGGGAGCGTCTGCAAAGGACAACCCTGCGAGTTCGGCGTTTAGGGATCGTGGGCCAAGTTCCCGATTGGGCAAAAAAGAACAAAGAACGAGGATCGTTTTTCTTTCTCCAACCTGGCGCCCCCTCAGGGGAATCTTGCAAAGGACCACTCCCCGAATTCCAAAGCATTGGAGGAGGGGGGAAAAGCTGGGAAGTTGGGCTTTCCACCTCCATCCCCAGCTGCAGAGTTTTACAGATTAATACATTCTTTCTTTCTTTCTCTCTTTCTTTCTTTCTTTTTCTTTCTTTCTTTCTTTCTTTCTTTTTCTTTCTTTCTCCTTCCTTCCTTCCGTTCTTCTGTCTTTCCAATTTTCCATCTCTCTCACTTTTTTTCTCTTCTTCCTTTCTTTTTCTTTCTTTCTTTCTCTTTCTTTCTCCTTCCTTCCTTCCGTTCTTCTGTCTTTCCAATTTTCCATCTCTCTCACTTTTTTTCTCTTCTTTTCTTTCTTTCTTTTTCTTTCTTTCTTTCTTTCTCCTTCCTTCCTTCCGTTCTTCTGTCTTTCCAATTTTCCATCTCTCACTTTTTTCTCTTTTCTTTCTTTCTTTCTTTCTCTTTCTTTCTCCTTCCTTCCTTCCGTTCTTCTGTCTTTCCAATTTTCCATCTCTCTCACTTTTTTCTCCTTTCTTTCTTTCTTTTTTCTTTCTTTCTTTCTCTCTTTCTTTCTCTCCCTCGTCTTCCTTCCTTCCTTCCTTCCTTCCTTCTTTCCTTCCTTCCTTCCTTCCTTCCTTTCTTTTCTTTCTTTCTTTCTTGTATTTATATGCTGCCCTTCTCCAGAAGGACTCAGGGTGGCGAACACAAGTTAAAAACATGTACAACAAAATCCCATTTTAAACCAAATTAACTAATAAATAACAAATAATAAAACCCAGAATCAGAGTCAGCCTATTTGCTTGAACAGCCAAGTCTTCAGGTCCCGACGGAAGGAGCGGAGATCAGGAGCCGTCCGGCTCCTTGGGATATTGGGACCTTGGAGGTCATCTAGTCCAACCCCCCCCCACCCAAGCTTGAGTTTGAGTTTCTCAAACTTTAACCTTGGATATCGACTCCCAGAATTCCCCAGATTGTGGAAGGGGGGAGCAGGAAGGATGCAAATCTTGAAAAGGAATAAATAAACGCAGGGAATCCTCGATTTATGACCGCCGTTGAGCCCCAAAACGCCTGCCGCTAAGCGATTAGTGAGCTGTGACCTGTTTTACGACACTTTCTTGCCAGCATTGTTAAGTGAGTCGCTGTGGTTGTTGAAGATTAGGAACACGGTTGTTAAGTGAATCTGGCTTCCCACATTGGCTTTGCTTGTCAGGAGGCCGCAAACGGGGATCACAGAACCACGGGATATGGCATTAAATAGGAGTCATTTGCCAAGCGTCCAAGTTTTGATCATATGACCTGCAGCGGTCGTAAGTGTGAAAAACAGTCAAGTCGTTTTCCTAGTGCCGTGTTAATTTGGAATGGTTACTAAATAGTCGCTAAATGAATTGTTGTAAGTTGAGGACCATCTGTATGCCAAACCCACCATGGAAGAGGTGGATCACTCCATGCTGGCTGGGGAATTCTGGGAGTTGAAGTCCACCCATCTTAAAACATGCTGGCTGGGGAATTCTGGGAGTTGAAGTCCATCCATCTTCAAGTGTTCGAAGTTGAGAAACACCCATCTAAAGATTGCCAAACTAGAAAAAGCTGGCTTATTCAAACCTGCACCCAGATTTCTTTTATTAGAGAATCGGTGGGAAGAACTTTTGAAATAGAAAATATGTTTTCCTGCTTCTGGGATTGAATAAGCGGATTTGTTGCCCTCTGCAAAGTGGGATTATGATGGGTTATTTCAATGTTTTTAAGAACCTGGGGACAGTTATGCAACATGGAAAAAGATTATTTTTACAATAATAAACAAAGCAAATAATGAAACCCACACGCTGGCCTTCAGATTCAAATACCAAATAAACAAAACTGATCAGTTGGCTGATGTGGATGAAATTCAGAAGCTGTTCCCAGTAATTTTTCTGAATAATAATAATAATAATAATAATAATAATAATAATAATAATACATCCAGAAAAGTGAAGAACCAATGATTAAGGAAGTAAATAAAGGAGGCCTTTTAAAGACAACTAAAACAAAAGCAGAATATAAGAAAGAAGTAATTGAGCAGCGAGCTGAAAATTGGAAACACAAAGCTCTGCATGGCCAATACTTGAAAAGTATTGAAGCAAAGCTGACCAGAAACTAACTTGGAACTGGTTAAGATCAGGAGTACTGAAAAAAGAAACTGAAAGCTTTATTTTGGCAGCTCAAGAACAAGCCCTAGCCACAAACTGCATGAAGGCAAAAATTCAACATGTTACCACCAACAGCAAATGCCGCCTCTGCAATGAAAAAGAAGAGACAGTCGACCACCTGATCAGTGGGTGCAGCAAAATTTCACAAACCGACTACCTACAACGCCATGACCGCGTTGCTAAGATCATTCACTGGAAATTGTGCCAGAAGTTTGGATTTGAGTACAGCAAAAACCACTGGGAACATCAGGTTGAGAAAGTTTTAGAGAATGAGAAACTCAAGATCTTGTGGGACTTTAGGATTCAGACTGACAGGCACTTGGTCCACAACACACCTGACATAACAGTAGTTGAAAAGAAAAAAGTATGGTTCATTGATATTGCAATACCTGGTAATGCACGGATTGAAGATAAGCAGCAAGAAAAAAATCACAAAGTACCGGGACTTGCAAATTGAAGTTGAGCGACTGTGGGAAAAAGAAATCGTGTGTTGTCCCGATTGTAATTGGAGCCCTCGGAGCAATACCCAAAGGGCTACCCCGCTATTTAGAAATTCTAAATTTGCCGGACTTGAACATTTTGACTCTACAAAAAACCACCTGACTCGGAACAGCTTACATCCTCCGACGATACCTTAACAGTTCCTAGGTCCTTGGTTAGGACTCGAGCTGCTGAGCTATTAACCAGCCTCAAAGGCTGTGAATCTCACCAAAGATTAACCATAATAATAATAATAATAATAATAATAATAATAATAATAATAATAATAATAATAATAATAATAATAATACCATTAGCACCATTTTTAAATGTTCAGTTGACTGAGTTTCATGTTTAATGAATAAAATAAAAATAATAACAACAATAACAATACATCAAGAAATTGCAGCTTCCTGCAATAACCCCAGCGGAACTGCAAAAAACTGCGCTACTCGGAACATCACATATTTTAAGAAGGTACTTGGTTGATACCTAGGATGCTGGCAGCAGCCCGTATCAACCATTAGCACCAACCAATCGTGTTTGTGACACCTTTTGAAATGTTTTGTTGACTGAGTTTCACGTTTAATGAATAAGAGATAATAATAATAATGCTCGTTTAAAATTTCCTCCTCTCCCTCCTAAACATATATGGACCTCCTGCAGTGGTGAAATCTAAAATTTGTTACTACCGGTTGTTAGCGTGGCTTGGTAGGGTGGGGTGTAATGTGACTGGGTGGGCGTGGCCAATTTTATTTTAAACTTTTAAAACCATTTTTTCTACCTCTTCGGCCGAAGAGGTGGTAAAAAAATGCTTTTAAAAGCCTCTGACGATCCCAGCTGAGTTGCCTGATCAGCAGAGGCTTTTTTTTTCTTTTAAAACCATTTTTTCTACCTCTTCGGCTGAAGAGGTTATAGAAAAAATGCTTTGAAAAGCCTCTGACGATCCCAGCTGAGCCGCGCGATCATAAGAGGCTTTTTTTTTTTTTTACTTTTAAAAGCATTTTTTCGGCCAAAGAGGTTGTAGAAAAAATGTGTTTAAAAATAAAAATAAAAAATCCTCTGATGATCGCGCGGCTCAGCTGGGCATGGGGGGGGGCAGGGATTTTTGCTACCGGTTCTCCGAACCCCCCGCCACCATCGTTACCGGATCGGGTGATCCGGTCCGAACCGGGAGCATTTCACCCCTGGACTTCCTGTTTCGTCCAAGGATGCTTAACACGCGATGGTTAAATCCATTTTTAGACTAGAAAGCAACAGGCCAGCTTTGCAATCAGGTGGCCAACCTAACCACGAAAGAACTAACCGACTAAAGAAACAACCAGTTTTTTAGGAGCATGAATCTAATCCTTCCCAAACCAGTTGTGGGAACGTAGCCCAACCTGGTTTAGCATGTGCAAACCTCGAACCCAGAACAGCGAAAAGACCCCAGCCACACACAAGCCGACTCCAAAACCGACTCTCTTTAAAACAGCCACAGCTTTATTGCTCTGCTCTTAACACAATCCCGTGCGGAGAAGAGGGAGATAACAAAAAAAACATGGATTTCTCGCCTACCCTACCCCCCCCCCCCCAGCCACAGGATGGATGCCACGGGCCACACCGAATGTGGGCGCAAACACTGATTTTTGCAATGGGTGTTGTTTCAATTGGACCCAGATCCAGGGCCAAAGATGGGCCTTTTAAGCGTTGGTCAAAATACAGTCTTTAAATTGATGTTTTTCAACCTGGAAGATGGGTGGACTTCAACTCCCAGAATTCCTCCGTTTCTCAAGCTGGGCAGCTTGAAGATAGGTGGACTTCAACTCCCAGAATTGGAAAATTCTGGGAGTTGAACTGGCTGGGGAACTCTGGGAGTTGAAGTCCATCCAGCTGGCTGGGGAATTCTGGGAGTTGAAGTCCACCCAACTGGCTGGGGAATTCTGGGAACTGAAGTCCATCCAGCTGGCTGGGGAATTCTGGGAGCTGAAGTCCATCCAGCTGGCTGGGGAATTCTGGGAGCTGAAGTCCACCCAGCTGGCTGGGGAACTCTGGGAGTTGAAGTCCACCCAACTGGCTAGGGAATTCTGGGAGCTGAACTCCATCCAGCTGGCTGGGGAATTCTGGGAGCTGAACTCCATCCAGCTGGCTGGGGAACTCTGGGAGTTGAAACCCCCCATCTTCCAGTGCCCAAGATTGAAAAACACTGTTAGAGCCTCTCAATCCGCGGTGAATATCCGGCTTGAGATGTCGTCCAACAGCCAATCGATGCCCGCCAGAAGATTTTCCCCGGTATAAGCACTGCAACCTCGGATGCACCAATGGTGGGTTTGGATGCTGTCGAGATCCAGGGCCTGAGGAGGAAGCAAAGAGAAAAATGAAAAAAAAAAATAATCGTCTTCCGTGCAAGGGTCTCCTGTTGTCTGGATGTTGTGGCCTGTCGGTCACCGGCCCCTCCAAGCAACCGACTCAGAGGAGGAAGAGGAGGTGAGGGAGTCAGGATCAGCATCAAGGCAACCCAAGAGCTCCGAGGGGGAAGTGGGAATGGAACTGGGGGAGAGAGAGAAACAGAAGCGGAGCCTGGGCCGTCCGTCAGTCCTCAGATGGACAGTCAACAGCCCTCAGGTCTGGAGGTGGCTGATGAGGAAGAGGAGGAGCAGCTGGGTCCAGTGCCTGATACGCAGAAGGCAGAGGAGAGGAGAGCAGTGGAAATCTATGGGCCGGTCCTTGGGACGGAAGAGTAACTTCTGCTAGTAAAGCCCCACCTTAGCTCTGGGGATAAAAGGCAGGAGCAGAGATGAATAGGTGTGGCAGACAACTATTCGTCTCCCTGCCGGACTTGTTAACCTGCGGTGAGAGAGAAACTTTTTGCCGGGGCTGCCAGGGCTCCTAATTAAAGGAATAATTGATTTAAATTCAGAGGGTTTGTCGTATTTGGGGAGCTGACTCAGATCGCTGGAGCTATTTTTTTTTTTTTTGTTCTGTGTTTTTTCACCACACCACTAATAAACCACTGAACTGCAATTTAGCAACATAAACATATTAAACCATATTGTTCCTATCGGGGGTGAAATGTAAAATTTGTTACTACCGGTTCTGTGGGCGTGGCTTGGTGTGTGTGTGTGGGGGGGTAATGTGACTGGGTGGGCGTGGCCAACTTTTTTTTCTTTTTTAAACTTTTCAAAGCATTTTTTCTAATGCTTTGAAAAGCCTCTCTGCCGATCAGGCAACTCAGCTGGGATCGTCAGAGGCTTTTCAAAGCATTTTTTTTACCACCTCTTCGGCCAAGAGTTTGCAGAAAAAAATGCATTGAAAAGCCTCTGACGATCCCAGCTGAGCCACGCGATCATCAGAGGCTTTTTTGTTTTTACTTTTAAAAGCATTTTTTCGGCGGAAGAGGTTTGTAGAAAAAATGCTTTTAGAAGTAAAAAAAAAAAAAAGCCTCTGATGATTGTGCAAACCGATTGAATAAATAAATACACAAACAACCTGCCACAGTCCTTACCTCCTGGATGGCGCTGGGACTTAACGCACCCGGCAGGTCCTGCTTATTGGCAAAGATGAGAAGCGTGGCACCAGACAAACGCTGTACAGAGAGAAAGAGGGAAAAAAAAAAAAGCAATAAATTTGCCAAATCTTCTCACTCAACCTAACGGCTTACAGGGGGCAGCACACCAAATGCCAATTTTTGGGAATTGCAGTCCTAAGTCCTAAAGCGTTGCTGGGGAGACGTGGTCACTTTAAGATGGGTGGACTTCAACTCCCAGAATCCCCTAGCTGGTATAGAAAGTAGAACAGCTCCAAAACTTGCTGGGTTGGGCCACAATGAAGCAGCAGCCCAATCCCGAATAGGTTTCCTCGACGGGGTCTCGGCAGATGCTCTCAGCCTTGCTGGAGTTGATTAGGACTGGATGGGAGACCACAAGGAAATCACGGGGATGACAACGGCGGGGGGTCAGAGACTACATTGCCAAGAATATTATTTTTTCGATACTTCTGTGTATTTGTATCCCTTTATTCTTTTTACAAATAACTCAAGGGGGCAAACATACCCAACGCATCTGCCTCCTCCTATTTTCCCCACAACAACAACAACCCTGTGAGGTGGGCTGGGCTGAGAGAGAAGGACTGGCTCAAAGTCACCCAGCTGGCTTTCATGTCTAAGGCGGGACTAGAACTCACTGTCTCCTGGTGATTGACCCAAAGTAACCCTGTCAGCTTTCATATCTAAGGCGGGACTAGAACTCACTGTCTCCTGGTGATTGGCCCAAAGTCACCCTGTTGGCTTTCATGTTTAAGGCGGGACAAGAACTCACTGTTTCCTGGTGATTGGCCCAACGTCACCCTGTCGGCTTTCATGTTTAAGGCAGGACTAGAACTCACTGTCTCCTAGTGATTGGCCGAAATTCACCCTCTCAGCCTTCATGATTAAGGCGGTACTAGAACTCACCATCTCCTGGTGATTGGCCAAAAATCACCCTGTTGGCTTTCATGATTAAGGGGGTACTAGAACTCCCAGTCTCCTGGCGATTGGCCCAAAGTCACCCTGTCAGCTTTCATGTCTAAGGTGGGACTAGAACTCACTGTCTCCTGGTGATTGGCCAAAAATCACCCTGTTGGCTTTCATGATTAAGGCGGTACTAGAACTCACCATCTCCTGGTGATTGGCCCAACGTCACCCAGCTGGCTTTCATGTCTAAGGTGGGACTAGAACTCACCGTCTCCTGGTGATTGGCTCAAAGTCACCCTGTTTGCTTTCATGATTAAGGCAAGACTAGAACTCCCAGTCTCCCGCTATCTAGCCTGATGTCTTCCCGAAATAAAACTGGTTATAAATATAAGTTACATTTATATCTATGAAGAGACTGGGAGTCTGGGAGTTGAAGTCCACATCTCTTAAAAGTTCCCACGGTGGAGAAACACCCCTCCAGATGTTTTGGGGAATCCGCCCCAGAATTCCCTGCCCCGGCCAAGAAATTCTGGGAGTGGACGTCTCCAAGACGCTGGAAGGCATGCAACGGCCCCCACCCATTCCAGAGGAAGCCGCCCCTTCCCTCCCACCCAACCCCCCGACGAGGTCGCCCACCTCCTCCACCAGGAGGGTCTCCAACTCCTTCTTGCAGTCCTCCATTCGCTGGTGGTCAGCGCTGTCCACCACCCAGATGAGCCCGTCGGTGCTCTCAAAATAGTTGCGCCAGTAGGAGCGCAGGGACTTCTGGCCCCCCACGTCCCAGATGTTCAGCTTGAACCTGTGGGGAGGGGGAGAGAGAGAGAGAGAGAGAGGCATGGCGGAGATGGGAGAGGCAGGCCAAAGGGGAAGGAGAAGCGGGGAGCAGGAGGAGGAGGAGGGGAAGGTGCCAGAATCCTCACCCGCGATGCTCCAGGGTCTTGATGTTGAAGCCCAGCGTGGGAGAGATGGTGTCGATCTCGTCCCCGTTGAACTTTTTCAGGATGGTGGTTTTGCCGGCGTTGTCCAGGCCCCTCAGGGCAGGCCGAGTCAAGGGCAAAACGGGGTTCAAGCCCAAACAGGAGAGTTTACACCATTAACAGATTAACAGGAAGGGACCGTGGAGGTCATCTAGTCCAACCCCCAGCCCAAGCAGGAGACCCTACACCATTTATTAACAGATTAACAGAAAAACAGAGCTAGGAAGGGACCTTGTAGGTCATCTAATCCAACCCCGCCCAAGCAGGAGACCCCACACCATTTATTAACAGATTAACCGAAAAACAGAGCTGGGAAGGGCCCTTGTGGGTCATCTAGTCCAGCCCCCAGCCCAAACAGGAGAGCCTACACCATTAACAGATTAACTGAGTTGGAAGGGACCTTGTAGGTCATCTAGTCCAGCCCGCAGCCCAAGCAGGAGACCCCCACACCACTTATTAACAGATTAACCGAAAAACAGAACTGGGAAGGGACCTTGTGGGTCATCTAGTCCAGCCCCCAGCCCAAGCAGGAGACCCCACACCATTTATTAACAGATTAACCGAAAAACAGAACTGGGAAGGGACCTTGTGGGTCATCTAGTCCAGCCCCTAGCCCAAGTAGAAGACCCCCACCCCATTTGTGACAGTCTCTTTTGGAAAGCTTCCAGTGACGAAGCTGTCTCTTCCCCAGCATTTCTGCGCCTCTAAACCTAAGGGGCGAGCATCCCTGGGAAGCCCAAAGCATGCAGAGATGGAGCCCAAAGCACTCTGCCCATGCACAAGGGCACTCTTGACCAGGCGAGTGGGGAGATGGGAAGTCTGTGCCTGGGGAGGGAGGGAGGGAGGGAGGGAGCCCAGCCCAAAGCAGCTTCTCTTTCCTGGGATGCAAAAGTCAGGGGTCCCCCCCCACTCCCGCCTTTCCCATCCTCAGCCCCCCCCCCCCCAATCCTGGCTTCCCCCCATTTGCTCTTTTTTGTCTCTCTCTCCTGGCGGAAGGATACAGCATCAGCAGCCGCAGCTCCCGCTCCTTCTGCCGCATTTTCTTCAAGATGCTCAGCAGCCCCATCGCCCGCGCGGAAGCCTCTGCCCGCGCTCGCTCCGCCCACCGCCGGGATTACACACGCGCGTGGCTCCGCCCCCTCCGAACTCCGCCTCCGCCAATCAGAAAGGCCGGAGGGGGAGGGGGAGGGGCGGTCCCGTCTGTAGAAGAACATGGGGGGCGGGGGGGGTGGAAATGTAAAATATACACTTCCGGCTCTCAATCGCAATTCTGCTGGTTACTGCGTGGCAGGCCAGAAGACGGCGGCCGAAGGGACTTGGTGTGTGTGTGTGAAGCAATTATTGTATAGAATGCACACACGGTTGTGTAGAGACTTTGTGTAGATGGCAAGCAAAGAGATTGAACAAAATAACAAAGGGATCCTTAGAGGTCTTCTAGTCCAACCCCCCTCCCCAAGCAGAATTTATACATTGCGAGACAAGTTATATATGTTATGTATGTATATTTCCATGTGTGTCATATATATGTATATGTATATATAAACACACATAAATTAAGAAGACAAACACACATATATACATATACATATACATACATACATACATACATACATACATATATATATATATATATATATATATATTCTTACTTCTTCGTAGGGTTTATGTGTGTTTTTCTTCTAGACAGGTTTTCCCTACGTAGCCAAGGTTTTTTTTGTAGCTCCAGCTCAGTAGAATCACATCTACTCGGTTCTGGGCTTTTTTCCTTTCTAACAGCTAGCAAGCCCAGAACCGAGTAGATGTGATTCTACTGAGCTGGAGCTACAAAAAACCTTGGTTACATAGGGAAAACCTGGCTAGAAGAAAAACAACACACACACACACACACACACACACATATAAAAGGAAGAAACAGCTGCGATCACACATTGCTCCTAGAAGCACGAAGCCGAAAACACCAGCCTGAAGATGACGAATGAGACTTCGTCGAAATGTCGCCAAGACACTTCCAATTTTACGCAGGATAAAACCCGAATAACCAAAGACCTATATACAAACACCCGCGAAAACCTCAGAAAACATATATATATAGTTATAGTTATGTATGTATAGTTATATATACTAGTCATTTGTGTTGAGTACTGTCTAGGTATTTGTGACAAAGTTTTCAGTCTACTCAGAAGTAAAAGCTTTCTATCAAATTAATTTGATATTTTCAATTGGGTGGAAAGATTTTAGTGAGGTTTAGTCAGATTTTTTTCCATCAAGTCTGTGCACCTTTCACTTCAAAAAGGAACCTGAAGTCGAATCTGCCCACAAGTGTGACCTCACCCCTTTTCTCCCCGTGGCCATTCAACGATGAGTCCCGCCCTCTTCCGGGTAGAGAAGACCAATCGCCAAGCTGGAAGATTGTGAAAGCTACCGCAACGTAGATCTGCGAAACTTTAAAGAGATACGTGCTGTGGCATTGAGAGTTTAAAAAGATGATTTATTTTTTTTTGGCCGGGGAGAAGGGATTATAGACCCAAATTAGGAAGAAAAAAAAAATCTCAATTCTGTCTAAATTCGTTTTGTGACGTTTAATTTAATGCAAAAAAAGCAAACAGAGATGTCTGCTTATGAATTCTTTTTTAGAAAAGGCACCCAAGATGGTTTACATTTAAAATCACCCAATTGCAAAAGGTGCGTCCTATACTCCGAAAAATACGGTATGTGAAAAACTGGTTAGAAGTCACTTTTTGGGTTTTATCACAATTGATGGGCAGCGTCTTCTTAGCCTGCCTACATATTCTGTTCTCTCTGCAAATCTGAGCCAGTTTGTTCCATCTCATTCACCCACGAGAGATTGAGACAGCAGACACTAAAAATCTGAATATGTCGTGTTCTGTGGAGGCATTGCCTTAAATCAGGGGTCAGCAACCTGCAGCTCTGGAGCCGCATGTGGCTCTTTCACCCCTCTGCTGCGGCTCCGTCACTCAAAATATGCGTCACAACCGCCAATGTGCGACACCCGATTTATTGAGTTTTTCAACCCCCGGTAGGCCAACCATGGATAAATCCAAGAAAAGAAAAGTTTCAGAAGAAAAAAGAACGTTTACTACATATGCTCGTTTTGTGGCCGCTCAAGAAATAGTCAGGCACAGGAAG
Organism: Pantherophis guttatus; assembly: GCF_059756535.1. NCBI lineage: Eukaryota > Metazoa > Chordata > Lepidosauria > Squamata > Colubridae > Pantherophis > Pantherophis guttatus. Next base: position 10,795,403 of record NC_142080.1, on the reverse strand, counting down.
GGTTTTTGTGATTCCCGGTGTTTTCTTTTCTGTGGGAAACGGGTCCAAATGGCTCTTTGGGTGTTTAAGGTTCCAGACCCCTGTCCTAAATTGACTAGCTTGGCCATCCTGGTCAGTGGTGAAATCCAATCTTTTTTTTACTACCGGTTCTGTGGGCATGGCTTGGTGGGCGTGGTGTGGCTTGGTGGGCGTGGCAGGGGAAGGATACTGCAAAATCTCCATTCCCATCCCACTCCAGGGGAAGGATACTGCAAAGTCTCCATTCCCACTCCACTCCAGGGGAAGGATACTGCAAAATCCCCATTCCCACCCCACTCCAGGGGAAGGATACTGCAAAGTCTCCATTCCCACTCCACTCCAGGGGAAGGATACTGCAAAATCCCCATTCTCACCCCACTCCAGGGGAAGGATACTGCAAAATCCCCATTTCCTCTCCACTCTGGGGCCAGCCAGAGGTGGTGTTTGCTGTTTCTCCGAACAACTCAACATTTCCACTACCGGTTCTCTGAATTGCTCAAAATTTCCGCTACAGGTTCTCCAGAACCTGCTGGATTTCACCCCTGATCCTGGTCCTTGGTGCCTTTCAGATGTGCTTGTTGGAAATGTTGGCACCTGTAAAGACCCACTGTGGAGTGTGTCAGACTGAGGACCCAGACAGAACCAACTGTACCCCTTTTGATGAATGCAAGAAACAGGTGGAAGGGAGTAAATGGGTATTTTATTTAATGTAGCACATTTTAAAAGACTCGGTTCCTGCCTTTTTAGGGAAATAATAAATATTCCAGAGAAAGGAGACTCTGGAAAGGGAAGCGGTCTCTTTTAAGGGTGGTTCCGTTCCATAAAAAAAAAAAAAAAACTGAGGCAGAGTGTTCCACAGGCAATGTTTTTATTTGGTTTGCAACTGAAGTCTCTTCTACTGACCTCTTGAAGGGAAAAAAAACCCATATCACAGAATGCTCAAACACTATTTGTGTGAAACGTTGAATAGCATCAAAGGTTTGAAAGAATTACAGAATTGGAAGGGACCTCGGAGGCTATCTAGTCCAACCCCCTGCTCAAGCAGGAAGGAGACCCTCAACCACGTTCGAGGAATAGCTCTCCAAGTTTTGAAACCGGGGAAATCTTCTCCAAACAGCAGCTGCCACCTGTTTTTTCTTCTTTCAGAATTAAGAAACATTTTTCCAGCTGTGGATACTTTTAACTACAGCTGGCCAGTGAAGGATGCTGGGAGTTGTAGTTCATCAGCACCAGTGATGCAGCCATGGAAAGGCTGATGAAATACATTTTCCCAGGTTCCCCACCATAGAACTGCTGGGGAAGTGCAGCCACATCTGGAAAACCTGAGAGTGGCCCAATCCTATTTTTTGCACGATTATTCCAGTGTGATAAATAGCACTCACAATGCATCAAAGCACCGATATGTCTCTGTAATACAATGTTATTCAACCTCTGCAAATTTAAGATGGGTAGACTTCAACTCCCAAAACTCCCCAGGGTAAAGCATGCTAGCTGGGGAATTCTGGGAGTTGAAGTCCTTATACTTAAAGCTTGCTGGCTGGGGAATTCTGGGAGTTAAAATCCACCCATCTTAAAGATTGCTGGCTGGGGAATTCTGGGAGTTGAAGTTCAGCCCTCTTAATGCATATTTAGCTGGGGAATTCTGGGAGTTGAAGTCCTTATACTTAAATCTTGCTAGCTGGGGAATTCTGGGAGTTGAAGTCCTTATACTTAAAGCTTGCTGGCTGGGGAATTCTGGGAGTTGAAGTCCTTATATTTAAACCTTGCTGGCTGGGGAATTCTGGGAGTTAAAAATCCACCCATCCTAAAGCTTGCTGGCTGGGGAATTCTGGGAGTTGAAGTTCAGCCCTCTTAATGCATATTTAGCTGGGGAATTCTGGGAGTTGAAGTCCTTATACTTAAAGCTTGCTGGCGGGGGAATTCTGGGAGTTAAAATCCACCCATCTTAAAGGTTGCTGGCTGGGGAATTCTGGGAGTTGAAGTCCATATGCTTAAAGCTTACTGGCTGGGGAATTCTGGGAGTTGAAATCCATATGTTTAAAGCTTGCTGGCTGGGAAATTCTGGGAGTTAAAATCCACCCATCTTAAAGGTTGCTGGCTGGGGAATTCTGGGAGTTGAAGTCCATATGCTTAAAGCTTCCTGGCTGGAGAATTCTGGGAGTTGAAGTCCATATGCTTAAAGCTTGCTGGCTGGGGAATTCTGGGAGTTGAACTCCATATGCTTAAAGCTTGCTGGCTGGGGAATTCTGGAAGTTAAAAATCCACCCATCTTAAAGCTTGCTGGCTGGGGAATTCTGGGAGTTGAAGTCCATATCCTTATAGCTTGCTGGCTGGGGAATTCTGGGAGTTAAAATAAGCCCATCTTAAACTTGCAGAGGTTGAAAAAGACTGCTCTAATACAAGCAGCAAATGCCGGTTACCCGTATAAGCAGAACAAGGAGGCACAATAGAGACGCTGTAAACGACCATCACGATTTGCTGCCAGCAGCATCCCTGACGAGCTAGCTTTCTACATACAGGGAAGAGATTTGCAAACCTGCGGCCGTTTCAAGGCAGATTCTTCTTTCGTGCATGAAAACGAGACCCGCGGCCACCCACGCCGCAGCGTGAAACCCCCTATCCCGCCTCAGCTGCAGACCCTCTCCGAGAGATCCAACAGTGTCCCCTTCCACTTTCCGTCCACGAGGAGAAGGGAAGTCCGGTTTTCCAACGGTGCGGAATCCCTGAAGGAGCCTTTCTGGAAGACGACGCTGCCCTCGATCACGGTCAAGCCGTGTGCCCGGCATAAATCAGCGGCCTCTTCCGGGCTGTCGATAGCCAACAGGTGGATCAGCCGGGCCAGGGGATACCGGCAGTTCTTTGCATTGAAGCCGTGGCTGAAAGTGAGCAAGGCCAGGCGCCGAGTCTTGGCCAGGTGCGGGTGGAGGGCGCAGCTGGGGAGGTAAGGGAGCTGCCGGGCCAGGCGAAAGAAACGGGCAAAATTGCGTTCCAGGAAAGCCCAGTGGATGGCGAGGGCGGTCTTGAGTTCAGGAGACGCTCGGATATCGTCGGACAGCTGGAGGATCTGCCAGAGGGCATCTGGGGAGCCTGGGGGAGGAAGGAAGGAACAGAGATAAGACAAAAAAATTTTTTAAAAAAGAGGGGGACAGTAATCCCTAACTTGACTTATGACCACAATTGAGCTCAACATTTCTGTTGTTAAGTGAGACCTTTGTCTTTTAAATGCAGGTGGACTGCTGAATCTGCTCCTGATGGGTTTTTGTTCTCCTATGTTATGTCATGCGTTTATGAAGTGGTTGTTTTGTTTCCCCAATGTACAGATCTGCACATGTCTCACTGCGTTGTACTGCATATACCACGTTGCTCAGTTTGTCTCTGGGTGTTTTTTTCCCCAGTATTTGAGGGGCGGCCACAAAGACAAGTGTTTTTTTTGGGGGGGGGTTCAACCTATTCTCCAAATCACCTAAAGGCAGGACAAGAAGCAACACATGGAAACTAATCAAGGAGAGAAGGAACCTGGAATTAAGGAGAAGCTTTCTGACAGTGAGGACAATTAACCAGTGGAACAGCTTGCCACCAGAAGTTGTGGGGGCTTCATTGCTGGAGGTTTTTAAGAAGAGACCAGTCAGTCACTTGTCTGAAATGGTTTGGGTCTCCTGCTTGAGCAGGGGGCTGGACTAGAAGACCTCCAAGGTCCTTTCCAACTCCATTCTGATTAATTAATTAATTGATTGATTGATTTTGAAATGATATAGATTCTCCTGCTTGAGCAGGGGGCTGGACTAAGACCTCCAAGGTCCCTTCCAGCTCTGATTGAGATTATATATAAGGCGCCCAGGGGGAGGGCCTTCTCTGTGGGAGCCCCAGCCCTGTGGAACGAACTGCCCCCGGAAATTCGCAAGATCTCTGACCTCCGGGCGTTTCGCTGCGCACTGAAGACCCTATTATTCCGCCAGGCCGGACTAGCAACACAATAGTTTTTAAATTGGGATATTTAAATTTATTGGGGTTTTAAATCTGAGCCACTTTATTTAATTATTTTAAATTTTATATTGTTGTTTTGTTTGTGTTTTTAAACAGGCTGTACACCGCCCTGAGTCCTTCGGGAGAAGGGCGGTATAGAAATAAAATTATTATTATTATTATTATTATTATATAGGGCAAACCGATCCATATTGGTGGGCACACAAGCGTTGCCCTAGCTCACCTCCGGCACGAATGCACGGGCCAGCCAGCTGATTTTTGGGCCTTCCGGGCCCACTGAAAGACAGGAAACGGGTCGTTACCGGCCTCCGGAGGGCCTCCAGAGGGATGGGGAAGGCTGTTTTCGCCCTCCCCAGGCGCCAAGAAAGCCTCTGGAACCTGGGGAGGGTGGAAAACGGGCCTACCAGGCCCACCGTGCCATCACGTGCCAAAAGCGTAAGGAGTGGGGGGTGGCAGTGGCACCTGCATGCATGGGGGGGCCGCGCGGGGTGCATTGAATTATGGGTGTGTGCCCCCCCTGCGGTCCCCCCACTTTTGGCACGCGATGGCAAAATGGTTAGCCATCACTGGTATAGAGCCTGCTGCTTGAGTTGGACTAGAAGACGTCCAAGATCCCTTCCAACTCCATTCTGGTTGATTTGATCACAGGAAGTTTTTAAGAAGTGATTGGACAACCATTTGTCTGAAATCGTGCTTGAGCAGAGGGCTGGACTAGAGGACCTCCAAGGTCCCTCCCAGCTCTATTCCATCCTTGGGGTGGAGAAACTTCACCTCCTAGGCATGCTGGTCCATGGGCAGCCCCTTTTTTCTGGCATCCTTCCCCCCATTTTCAGATCCAACCCCCCCCTCCCCAAAACCCCAGGACTACCAGCCCCATCGGGCTCACCCAGGTGGTAGAGCAAGAAGAGCGCTTGGAAGCGAGGCTGGGCAGGATGCGCGCCGGGCCGGCGGTAGGCGCGGCGCAGGGCGGCGAAGGTCTCGCGCAGCTGCCCGTCGTGCAGGTGAGCGTCGAAGCGGGCGGGCGCCTGGTTGCAAAGCCGGGCCCCGGCGTGGAGCAGGTAAAGCAAAGCGCGCTCCAGCAAGGCGGCGCAAGGGGCGGCAGGCGGGCGTTGCAAAGCCAGATCCAGCCGGACGGCGCGCAGCCGGTCGGCCACGAAGGCGCAGCGCTCGGCCGGGGAAACCTGGCTGGCTTCGGCCACCGATGGGCTCAGCAGGTGATGCACCGTGGCCAGGAGCACCGGCGGCGGGCGGAGGTCGGCAGGAGGCGGGGGAGCCTGGCCGGCCGCCGGGCGGGAGAACTCCTTCACCGCCCGCGCAGGGTCCGGCTGGCGATCCAAACCCAGCTCCAGCCGGTGCAGCCGCTTCTGGCGACGCCGACGGTAGAATTCCCCAGCCGGGCACATGTCCTTGCAAAGGGCCGGCCGCGGAGGACCCTCCGCTTCGTCTTCGTTCATGGCCGGAATCCACGCAGGGTGATGGGCAGGGACGATCCCGAGGAGAGGCTGGCCTCGCTGCGCTTTGCCCGCCTTCCTGGAGGCTGGTTCTCGCCTTTGCGCCCGCGGGCGCCCGGTTGCAAATGGCCTCGAGCCCCGGGCTAATTTCCCCCCCCCCCCAGTTAGTGCCTTTTTTGGAGTGGATCGCGCTTCTTCCACGCTGATCCCTGCAGGAGGATCGATTTTCCCACGCCGGGGGCGCCCCAGTCTGGTTGCGCCAGTCCGTTCGGGGGGATCCTAAGGCCGTAGGATCGCGCGCATTTGGCCAATATATATTTTTTAAAAATTCTTTTAAAAAGGGAATTTTACCCAGGAGTGAAAGGAGAAGGAGCAGCAACAGCAGCAGGTCCCTTTCCACGTGCAAGCCGGGGATGATGGGGTTTGTAGTCCCGGGAAGGCGTGGTTTGAGCGGACCTTCGCGGCGACTTTGGATAAAGGGAGGGGGGAGGCGGGAAGAGGCGCAAAAGGGAAATGCTTTGCGACAGTGCAGGGTGGCGTCTTAAAGCTGGGGCGGGGGAACCTTGGAGATAATAATAATAATAATAATAACAGATTAACAGAGTTGAAAGGGAGCTTGGAGGTCATCTAGTCCAACCCCCCTCCTGGAAGCAGGAGACCCATCCCGAAAATGCATTGCAAAAATCCCCTTGTTGCAATTTCCTATTTAGCAAAAGCTAAGAGTAATAACTCTTAGTTGGCTTCCCCAAGCGGGCAAAAAAAAATTGCAAAAAGGATCTTCGAAGCGAGTGTCGCGATCTGCACTTGTATATCTCTATTAGTTTTATAGCTCTACGTGGCTCTCCCGGCTTTGGCCAATCGCCTGCTCCTTCCCAGAAAGGGGCGGGTCTTCAGAGTGAATGCTTTGCAAAGGGGAAGGGGGATTTGTGGTCAAACCCGACTTCGGGTTCTCGTTGGAAACAGGCTGGTTGATTCTGGAGATGTTTAAAAATATATCCAGATCTGCTTTTTTAAGATCCTCTTTCTGAGTTTTTTTTTATTTTTATTTTAATTTTTTTAAATTAATATAATTTAAGTTCTTCTATATGTTGTATGGGGTGTCGTAAGTAAAAAACCACAATACTTTAAATCTGATTGATTGTGCTTTTGGTTATCTGAGTTGTTTTAGAGCAGGGGTCTCCAAACTTGGCAACTTTAAAACTTGTGGACTTCAACTCCCAGAATTCCTCAGCCAGCAAATGTGATACATTAATGGGATACATTAAATTTAAATGGAAGAGGAAAGATAAATATGTACTAAGAAAATGATGATAAATGTTGAATATGATGACAAAAGAAAATTGTACCCAGATGTCACACTGATTGATTAATGATGGTTTGTTTAAAAACAAAAATTATTCTAAAAAAAAAATATATGAAAGGGTGCTTGGCAACTCCTATTGTGGCTTAATAGCTTTTTCCTGGTTTGGATCTTGAGAATCTACCATTCTGCCTTCCTTTCAAAATATCCTGTCTTGAATGGATCACCAAATCTGCATTTCTACACTTGATTTTAGCCAAAAGGCTGAGAATCTTGCATTTCTAAAAGCTGGCTTCCTCCATATCTGCTGGGGCTATATAAGGAAAGTGGGGGTTGCTTTCTGCCTCTAAAAAAACATGTTTCTCCATTTCTCATTTACGGAAATATAATATTCTGCCTTTTTAAAAAAATTCCTCAAAATATTTCACTCTTCTAGGAGAGGGGCTGACTTTTTACACCACCAAGCAAGATTCCCACCAAGGATCCACTCCGATGTTTCGAAGGCAGAGAAAACTTCCTAATATAGGTAGCCCCTGACTTACGACCACAATGGAATCCGAAAGTTCTGTGGCTAAGCGAGACAGTTGCTAAGTGAGTTTGGCTCCATTTTACGACCTTCCTTGCCACAGTTGTTAAATGAATCACCGCCGTTGTTAAATTAGTCACACGGTGCTTATGTGAATCTGGCTTCCCCATTGACTTTGCTTGTCGGGAGGGAATCACATAACCCGGGATGATGCAGGCGTCATAAATACGAGTCAGATTTTGATCACATGACTGGGAATGCTGCAACGGTTCAGTGTGAAAAATAGTCATAAGTCACTTTTTTCAGTGCCATCACTAAATGAATGGTTGTTAAGTTGGACTATCTGTGTATTTTATTTATGTCCATGCATATGTTTTTGCTTTTACAGGCCAAAAATGGTGGTTCTCTTAATTCAATATTCAGAGGGATGGAATCAAGATCAAGGGAGATACTAATACCACTCTATAAAGCCTTAGTAAGGCCACACCTAGAATCCTGCATCCAGTTTTGGTTGCCACACTATAAAAAAAGACGTTGAGAATCTAGAAAGAGTGCAGAGAAGAGCAACCAGGATGATGAGGGGACTGGAGGATAAAACATACGATGAACAGTTGCAGGAACTGGGCCTGGCTAGTCCAGTGAAGAGAAGGACCAGGGGAGACAGGAGAGCATCTTCCAATACTTGAGGGGCTGCCCCAGAGAGGAGGAAGGGGGTCCAGCTATTTTCCAAAGTGAAAGAAAGAAAGAAAGAAAGAGAAAGAAAGAAAGAAAGAAAGAAAGAAAGAAAGAGGAAGGAAGGAAGGAAAGAAAGGTAGAAGGGAGGGAGGGAAGGAAAGAAAGAAGGAAAGAAAGAAAGAAAGAAAAAGAAAGAAAGAAAGAAAGAAAGAAAGAAAGAAAGAAAGAAAGAAAGAGGAAGGAAGGAAGGAAGGAAGGAAAGAAAGGTAGAAGGGAGGGAGGGAAGGAAAGAAAGAAGGAAAGAAAGAAATCTGAGTGAACCATGGATGGACAGAAGACATGGCTAGTCTAGTGAAGAGAAGGACCAGGGGAGACAGGATAGCAGTGTTTCAATATTTGAGGGGCTGCCCCAGAGAGGAGGAAGGGGGTCCAGCTATTTTCCAAAGCACCTTGAAGGCCAGACAAGGAAGAATGGATGGAAACTCAACAAGGAGAGATTCAACCTGGAAATAAGGAGAAATTTTCTGACAGTGAGAACAATCAACCAATGAAACAGAAGTTGCCTTCAGAAGTTGTGGGAGCTTCATCCTTGGAGGCTTTCAAGAAGAGACTGGACTGCCATCTGTCAGAAATGGTGTTGGGTCTCCTGCTTGGGAAGGGGGTTGGACTAGATGACCTACAAGGTCCCTTCCAACTCTGTTAATCTGTAATCCGTAAATATATCAAACTGACTTTCCAGCTGATTAGGACAATGTTGGTCCCAGCCTGGAAGATCTATTTTTGCCTTTGTAGATTTGTCTGCTCTGTGTTGCTTGGACACCTCGATATTCATATTTAGAGTTGCAAGTGAACAACAAAAAAATCCGGAAAAAGCGCAAATGTTAAAAGGTTAATAAACAGTTTATTTGCATTTTACAAGATCGGTTTCCATACATTCTCAATTAATTTGCCATTAAAGTGCTGAAAAATAGTTTTCTTTGTATTTGTTTTGTTTGATAATCAAGGTACAGTTAATGACAAAAAGATAACAATTTGCATCTGTCGGGAGGAATTAATGACAAAAAATATTTGTTCCTCAGCTAAGAGAACTTCTTTTCTTTTACAAAAATAAGAAATATACAGAAACAATTAAGATGACGTCGTAGGGCTTTTTGGCTTGAATTGTTTTGCAACAGCAATGCGTCCTTTGAACAACAAATAAATTACATGTTGGATATTTGGTTGAAGTTGATTTAGTCGTTTTATCAAACAAATGAAAAAGTTGTTTTTGTTGGCAAAAAAGCCCAAATTTGACACATCTTAGTTGCTTTCTGTATACGTGCAGTGTTTCTTTTTCATATATCCATAATTTTAAAGGATAAAACATTTTAGCCCCCTGCAGGTAAAAGCAAAAATAATAATAATAATAAACCCCTAGTAGTTAAAATTAACACATTTTCATGGATCAACACTGAAGATATTCAGTGAATTGAAATATATATATAATATATCTCAATCAAAGCTTGCTTAGGTAAACATAAAGCTCTTGTAGCATATAAAGCACAGTCCTAGGCCTGAACAGAAGAGAAAATTGTCCAAAATACTCCCCAAAAAAACTGTACATCTATCTTCCTTACGGCATAGCTTTAAATATCACATAATCCAGGCTTTTTCAAAATCCATCACGTCTCCGTCTGCCAAAAAAAAAAAAAAAAAAAATCGCCCATGTTGCTCATCTGTATGTCTGGAATAATTTTTTTATATTGACTGAATTCCAACTGATACAGCCGACAGACCCCGGCCTCTGTTTGTTCAAAGGCATTTGCTGCTTTTTTTTTTTTTTAAAAAAAGGTTTTTTTAAAAAAAATTCTTTATAAAAAAAAAGTTTTTCTTTTTTTAAAAAAGTTTTTCGGTTTTAAAGAAAAGTTTTTCTTTTTTAAAAAAAGTTTTCCTTTTTTTAAAAAAGTTTTTCGGTTTTAAAGAAGTTTTTCTTTTTTAAAAAAAGTTTTCCTTTTTTAAAAAGAAGTTTTTCTTTTTTAAAGAAAAGTTTTTTTAAAAAGTTTTTCTTTTTTAAAAAAAAGTTTGTATTTTTTTAAAAAAAGTTTCTTTTCTTGCTGCAATTCAACCAAGAACGTTTGGGAAGAATTTAGGGGTATTCACATCCCCCAGCAAAGGATCAGAAATTTCTGGTAGGCTCCACGATGCCGCATGTCGTGGCCACACCGTGAAAATCGTGCCACACCGTGAAAAAATTTATATATATATAAATTGCTCGCCATCAGCCCTTAGATGACCACGGACGCCGCTGTATCAGTTTGGAATTGATTCAGATCTCCGGAAGATAGAAATCTTTCAGTGGAACCTGCCCTATTCACAGTAAAACAGGAATCACTTTGCTCTCAAAACCCGACTTATTTCACGGTAGATCACCTGTTTCATTGCAAAGTATTTGAAGCCGGAGGGGTGGAAAAATATATATATACAGAGGGAGAAGGAGAGGGCGATGGGGCGAGAGGGACATTATGTACAGGAAAAGGGGCATTATGTACACAAGCGTTTTCCTGGACTACTCTTTCTTTTTCGCCACCGTTAACTCGACCACCGGCACTCGGAAGCCAGCTTTCGTCCCGCTTTCGTTACTGGAGGATGAGGAGAGCCGAGATTTTTTGGACTCCAAAGAAGCTCCGCTGCCTTGGATTCTCCCTGCCTCGTCATCGCTTCCCGTGACCTCGTAAGACCCTTTGCTCTTCGACCCTATCCCCCCAAAAGTGCCAAATTTGAGCTTGGCGTGCTTGCCTTTGTCTCCTTCGTGCTCCAGCGTGCCGGTCGGGGTGGAGTGCGAGGAGTGCTCGTCGCTAAAGGAGGACGACCGGTGCCGAGACTTTTTGGTCTTAAAGAAGGAGAACTTTCCTTTGGGCGAGACGGCGGCTTCCCCTACTTCCACCTCACCTTCTAAGGACCCTAAACTTGCTTTGAGCTCTCCTTCAACTCCGGCCCCAGGTGTTGAGACTTCTGGAGAGCCGACACTTCCCTTGGCTTTGGCTTTGGAGAAGGCAAACTTGGGCATTTTGATCTTGGATTTCTTCAATTTCAGGTCAGGTTCTTCCAGCTCAACTGTCCCTGCCTCAACGTGGAGACTCGCTTGTGGCGGTTGGGGAAACTCGACATCGACCCCGACTTCCCTTCCCACCGGTTCCTGCCCCGCCACCACAAATTTTGGCATTTTCATTTTAGGGAAGGAGACCTTCCCAGCTGAGCTTTCTAAATGGCCTTGTGGAGCATCCATCCCAAGAGAAAGACCTTTGATACCTAATTTGGGACCACCGAGATCACCCCCTATCTTTGGTCCAGAAAAGTGAAGGTCCCCTGTTCCTTTGGTGCCCACATGTACCTCTGGCATTTTGGCCTTGGGCCCTTTCAGATTGACCTCAAAATCTGACCCAGAAACCTTTGGACCTGAGACATTGACGGAAGGTCCTCTTAGACAGATATCCGGGGTCCCAGTGTCCAAGTCCAGGCCAGAAATCTTCATGCCTGGCATTTCCAGTCCAACGTGTTGACCTTTCAAGTCGGTAGCAAACTGGGCATCTCCTTTCAAACTTGGTCCTTTCATGTTCAAATCAAAGTCAGCTTCAGGTCCTTTGATCTGTGGTCCTGAAATGCTGCCTCCCTCACCAGCGATAGCAAACTGAGGAAGTTTCATGCAGGGAAGTTTGACTCCGCCTCCAGAGCCTTCCACCTTGGGGGATGTCATGCTACCAGAAATGCCAAGATCTCCTTTGATCTTTGGTCCTTTCAGATTGATGTCCATCTCGGGTCCAGAGATGCCTCCTTCCGAAGTCATCTTCACTTTCGGCCCTCTCATGTCAACATCTGGAGCTGATAGATTGACGTCTAGACCTGAAGGCTTTTGCATCTGAAACTTCCCTTCAAATCCACCGACACCAACATCTGGCATGCCGACATCTATTTTTGGAGCTTTAATCTCACCAGAAAAACCCAGGTCTTTTCCTATCTTTGGTCCTTTCAGGCTCACGTCCATTTCAGGAATGCTTGCCTCTCCTCCAATTCGTGGGGGAGAGACATCAAGGTGTGCAGAGGGCAACTGTCCTTGAAGGTCTACATCTGGCCCTTCCAGGTTCACTCCTGGCTTCCCAAATTTTGGCAAGCTGAACTTGGGGAATTTCAGCTTCCCTCCTGGGCCTTGGATTTCAGCACTTGGGAGATCAACATCACCTTTCAGCTTTGGTCCTTTCAAATGAACATCGACACCAGGGGCAGAGATGGAAGGTGCGGAAACATCCACAGAAGGTACGTTGACTGATGGACCTTTCAGGTTGATGTCAGGAATGGTAAGGTTGGCTTCAGCGCTGGGGATTCTCAGATCTCCTTCCAATTTGGGACCAGCCAGGCCAACGCTTTCACCTGAGAGCTTGAACTCGGGAGCCTTAAGACCAATATCGGGACCTCCAATGTTAACACTTCCACTGGGAACGGAAGCTTCAAAACTGGGTGATTTCAGACTGGGTGACGTCACATCTATTCCTGGCATCTTGACTTCTCCTTCCACCTTCGGCATCGAAGCATCGGCCTTGAACATGGGTGATTTGATATCAAACTCAACATCAGGAAATGAGAGTTTCCCAAAGACTGGTTTCTTTCCCTTGGGGGATTTGATGTTGGCATCTGCTTTCAGGGATGCTTCTGGGACCGAGAGGCTTCCTTCCAAATCTGGTGATTTCAAATTGGCGTCCATTTCTCCACTCACATCAAAACCACCCTTCTTGCCTTTGACTTTAGGTCCGCTCATGTGGATTTTGGGCATTTTGAATTTGCTTTTTTTCCCTTTGGCAGAAATGGCAACATCTGGCGACTCAACATTCAGCTCAGCTTCTGGAAGAGACACATCCAAAGTGGGAGATTTCACATCAGCCTTGGGGCTCTTTGCTCCAAAGCCAAATTTCGGCATCTTAAATTTGGGGAGTTTAACATTGCCCTCTGGCCCTTCAACGTTCACATCTGGACATTCCAAGTCAATCTCTGGACCTTTAGCTTCAATTCCTGGTCCTTGGATGGCCATTCCTGGAACGGAGACATCCACATCACCCTTCATCTTGTGACCTTTCAGATTTAAGTCAATTTCTGGCATGGAGATCTGAGGTGTTTTGAAATGCATTTCTGGCATCTTCACCCCAGGGCCCTTCAATTGTCCTTCTCGCCCTTTGATGTCCAAAGTTGGAGCTTCAATTTTCAAATCAGAACCTTTCAACTCTCCTTCAGGCAGGTTGACGTCCAACTGAGGTCCTTCTCCTTTGAACTCAGGGACACCAAATTTAGGGAGCTTCATCTTGGGTAATTTTACTTTTCCATCTGGACCGTGGATATCAACAGTGGGAGCTGCGATGTCAATTTCAGGACCTTTCAAATCTCCTGCGAGTTTCGGTCCAGAGACATCACCTTTCAGACCAAACTGTACATCAGGCATGGAGATTTGGGGTTTTTTAATCTGCATTTCAGGCATCTTAATTTTGGGGCCTTTCCAACTTCCTTCAGGACCTCCAACATCGACGTCTAGCTTGGGCCCTTTGATGTCAATGTCGGGGCCCTTCAGATCACCTTCCAAGCTCGGTACGGAGACATCCACGTCTCCTTTCACTCTGGGACCTTTGAGGTTCAAGTCAAAGTCTGGCATGGAGATTTTGGGAGCTTTGATGTTCATTTCAGGCATCTTAAACTTGGGCCCTTTGAGTTTTCCCTCAGGACATTGCAATTCCACATCAGGTACAGAGACATCCAGTTTAGGGCCCTTGATATCAAAATCCGGGCCCTTCAAATCAGTATCTATTTTGGGAGCAGATACATCTAGATCAACATCTCCTTTCAGTTTAGGGCCTCTGAGGTTGAAGTCCATGTCTGGCATGCTGATTTTGGGGGCTTTGATATTAAATTCAGGCATCTGAAATTTAGGGCCTTTCATTTTGCCTTCAGGTCCTTTAATATCAATGTCAGGAGGATCTATCTGAGGAACATTAATGTCTATTTCTGGACCTTTCAGGTCACCTTCCATCTTTGGCAATGAAACATCTCCTTTCACTTTTGGACCTTTCAGGTTCAAATCAAAGTCTGGCATGGAGATTTTGGGAGCTTTGATGTTCATTTCAGGCATTTTAAATTTGGGTCCTTTCCACTTCCCTTCAGGTCCTTCAAGATCAACATCTGGAACATCAACGTCTAGCTTGGGCCCTTTGATGTCAATGTCGGGGCCCTTCAGATCACCTTCCAAGCTCGGTACTGAGACATCCACGTCTCCTTTCACTCTGGGACCTTTGAGGTTCAAGTCAAAGTCTGGCATGGAGATTTTGGGAGCTTTGATGTGCATTTCGGGCATCTTAAACTTGGGACTTTTCCACTTCCCTTCGGGACCTTCAATTTCTACATCTGGCGCATCAAAGTCCAATTTGGGACCCTTGATATCCACATCTGGACCTTCTAGCTTCGGAACAGAAACATCCACATCTCCCTTCATCTTTGGACCTTTGAGGTTCAGATCAATATCGGGCATTGAGATCTTTGGGGTCTTGAAGTGCATTTCGGGCATCTTAAATTTGGGCCCTTTCACTTTTCCCTCTGGGCCTTCAATGTTCAAACATGGAGCTTCAAGTTCAACTTTTGGGACAGAAACATCAAGATCTCCTTTAGGGAGGCTTACATCCACATCTGGACCTTCCCCTTTGAAGCTGGGCATTCCGAATTTGGGCATTTTGAATTTTGGCATTTTCATTTTTCCTTCTGGTCCATGAAGTTCAACATCAGGTGCATCAATGTCCACTTTGGGACCTTTGATATCCACATCTGGCCCTTTTAGGCCACCTTCTAGCTTAGGAACAGACACATCCACATCTCCTTTCATCTTTGGACCTTTGAGGTTCAGATCAATATCGGGCATTGATATCTTTGGGGTCTTGAAGTGCATCTCAGGCATCTTAAATTTGGGCCCTTTCACTTTTCCTTCTGGCCCTTCAATGTCCATACATGGTGCTTCCAGTTCAACTTTGGGGACAGAAATATCAAGGTCTGCTTTTGGGAGGCTTACATCCACATCTGGGCCTTCCCCTTTGAAGCTGGGCATGCCAAACTTGGGCATCTTGAACTTGGGCATTTTGAGTTTTCCTTCTGGACCATGTAGGTCAACATCTGGAGCATCGATATCTAGCTTTGGACCTTTGATGTCTATTTCTGGGCCTTTCAAATCACCCTCTGGAACTGAGACATTCAGGTCTCCTTTCAGTTTGGGAGCTTTTAGGTTTAAGTCCACATCTGGCATTGACATTTTAGGAGTCTTAAAATGCATCTCTGGCATTTTAAATTTGGGTCCTTTCCACTTCCCTTCTGGGCCTTCAAGATCAACATCTGGAACATCAACGTCTAGTTTGGGCCCTTTGATGTCAATGTCGGGGCCCTTCAGATCACCTTCCAAGCTCGGAACTGAAACATCCACATCTCCTTTCACTCTGGGACCTTTGAGGTTCAAGTCAAAGTCTGGCATGGAGATTTTGGGAGCTTTGATGTGCATTTCGGGCATCTTAAACTTGGGACTTTTCCACTTTCCTTCAGGACCTTCAATTTCTACATCTGGCGCATCAAAGTCCAATTTGGGACCCTTGATATCCACATCTGGACCTTCCAGTTTCGGAACAGAAACATCCACATCTCCCTTCATCTTTGGACCTTTGAGGTTCAGATCAATATCGGGCATTGAGATCTTTGGGGTCTTGAAGTGCATTTCAGGCATCTTAAATTTGGGCCCTTTCACTTTTCCTTCTGGGCCTTCAATGTCCAAGCTTGGTGCTTCAAGTTCAACTTTAGGAAGAGAAACATCAAGATCTCCTTTAGGGAGGCTTACATCCACATCTGGGCCTTCCGCTTTGAAGCCGGTCATGCCAAACTTGGGCATCTTGAATTTTGGCATTTTCATTTTTCCTTCTGGTCCATGTAGATCAACATCTGGGAGATCAACGTCCAGCTTTGGACCTTTGATATCCACATCTGGTCCTCTAAGTTCTCCTTGCAGTCCTGGAGCTGAGACATCCAAATCTCCCTTGAGTTTAGGTCCTTTCAGGTTGAAATCCACATCTGGCATTGAAATTTTCGGTGCCTTGATGTTCATGTCCGGCATCTTAAATTTGGGTCCTTTCCACTTTCCTTCTGGGGCCTCCAGTTCAATATCAGGAACATCCACATCAAGTTTAGGTGCTTTGATATCAACCTCTGGACCCTTCAGATCGCCTTCCAATGTTGGTAAGGTCACATCTGCATCTCCTTTTAATTTCGGTCCTTTCAGGTTTAAGTCAAAATCTGGCATGGAAATTTTGGGAGTCTTAAAGTGCATATCAGGCATCTTAAATTTCGGCCCTTTCACTTTTCCTTCTGGGCCTTCAAGGTCAACATCTGGAAGGTCAACATCTACTTTTGGACCTTTGATGTCTATTTCCGGACCTTTCAAGTCACCTTCCAGTGTGGGAGCTTTCATATCAATATCTCCTTTGACTTTGTGGCCTTTCAAATTCAAGTCAAAATCTGGCATGGAAATTTTGGGACTCTTAAAATGCATGTCGGGCATCTTAAACCTGGGCCCTTTCAGTTTTCCTTCTGGGCCTTCAAGGTCAACATCTGGAAAGTCAACGTCTACTTTTGGACCTTTGATATCAACATCAGGGCCCTTCAAGTCACCCTCCAATTTTGGCATAGAGACATCGATGTCTCCCTTCAATTTTGGGCCTTTCAGATTCAGGTCTATGTCCGGCATTGAAATTTTTGGAGTTTTGATTTGCATTTCTGGCATCTTAATCCTCGGACCTTTCAGCTTCCCCTCTGGCCCTTCTAAGTCAGGAGTTTCAATGTCCACTTTGGGGCCCGACAGGTCAAGATCAGCTTTGGGAAGGGTTACATCCACATCGGGAGCTTCTGCTTTGATGCCTGGGATTCCAAATTTGGGCATTTTAAACTTAGGCATTTTGAGTTTGCCTTCAGGGCCATGAAGATCAACTTCTGGTGCACCAACCTCCATCTTGGGGCCTTTGATATCTATTTCAGGGGCTTTCAAATCTCCTTCCAAGCTTGGTGCAGAAACATTCAGGTCCCCTTTTAATTTAGACCCTTTCAAATTTAATTCCACATCAGGCATAAAGGCCTTAGGGGAGGAAATATTCAATGACGGCATTTTAAATTTAGAACCCTTTGCTTTTCCTTGGATATCCACATCTGGACTCTGAACACCCACTTTTGGTCCTGAGATATCAACATCCGGTTTCTTAACCTTCACATCAACTTCAGGTGTATGAAGTTTGGGGCCAGAAAAATTGAACCTGGGAAGTTTAAATCTTGATTTCTTTGGTTTTGCTTCAATGTCTACTTTTGGTGTCTCCAGTTCGACTTCAGGTCCTTTCAATGCAATGTCTGGTCCTTTGATGTCACCTCCTACATCTCCTTTGAGTTTTGGGCCTTTCAAATTCAAATCAATATCTGGCATTGAGATTTTGGGGACGTTAAAATGCATTTCCGGCATCTTCATTTTGGGGCCTTTCAGTTTTCCTTCCGGGTGTTCGATTTCCAGATCAGGTGTTTCAATATCTAGTTTGGGACCAGATATATCCACTTCTCCCTTGGGTATGGTCACATCCACTGAAGGACCTTCTCCTTTAAATCCAGGCATCCCAAACTTGGGCATTTTAAATTTGGGCAGCTTGATTTTACCCTCTGGACCATGCAAGTCAACATCGGGCATGTCAATGTCCACTTTGGGGCCTTGAATGTCCACATCAGGGCCTTTCAGGTCACCTTCCAACTTTGGCACACAAACATCCACATCTCCTTTCACTTTGGGTCCTTTCAGGTTCAAATCGAAGTCTGGCATGGAGATTTTGGGGGCTTTGATGTTCATTTCAGGCATCTTAAATTTGGGTCCTTTCCACTTCCCTTCAGGTCCTTCAAGATCAACATCTGGAACGTCAACGTCTAGCTTGGGCCCTTTGATGTCCATGTCGGGGCCCTTCAGATCACCTTCCAAGCTCGGTACTGAGACATCCACGTCTCCTTTCACTCTGGGACCTTTGAGGTTCAAGTCAAAGTCTGGCATGGAGATTTTGGGAGCTTTGATGTGCATTTCGGGCATCTTAAACTTGGGACTTTTCCACTTCCCTTCAGGACCTTCAATTTCTACATCTGGCGCATCAATGTCCAATTTGGGACCCTGGATATCCACATCTGGGCCTTTCAGATCTCCTTCCAGTTTCGGAACAGAAACATCCACATCACCCTTCAGTTTTGGACCTTTGAGGTTCAGGTCAAAATCTGGCATGGAAATCTTTGGAGTTTTGATGTGCATTTCGGGCATCTTAAATTTAGGACCTTTTATCTTTCCCTCTGGTGCTTCCATACTTATATCAGGGGCATTAATATCTAATTGGGGTGCTTTAATATCGAGTTCTGGCGCCTTCACATCCCCCTCTAGCTTCGGCATAGAAACATCCACATCTCCCTTCATTTTAGGACCTTTCAAATTCAAGTCAAAATCTGGCATGGAAATTTTGGGAGCTTTGATGTTCATTTCAGGCATCTTAAATTTGGGCCCTTTCCACTTCCCTTCTGGTCCTTCTATATCAACATCAGGGACATCAATACCTAGTTTGGGACCTTTGATGTCCACACTTGGGCCTTTCAAATCCCCCTCCACCGTTGGTATAGATACATCGGCTTCTACTTTAGGTTTCCTCCAGTTCAAATCTATATCAGGCATTGAGATTTTGGGAACATTAAAATGCATTTCAGGCATCTTAAACTTAGGACCTTTAAGTTTTCCTTCAGGCCCTTCAAGGTCAACTTCAGGAAGATCAACACCAACTTTGGGCCCTTTGATGTCCACATCAGGGCCTTTCAGGTCACCTTCCAACTTTGGCACAGAAACATCCACATCTCCTTTCACTTTTGGACCTTTCAGGTTCAAATCGAAGTCTGGCATGGAGATTTTGGGAGCTTTGATGTTCATTTCAGGCATTTTAAATTTGGGTCCTTTCCACTTCCCTTCTGGGCCTTCAAGATCAACATCTGGAACGTCAACGTCTAGTTTGGGCCCTTTGATGTCAATGTCGGGGCCCTTCAGATCACCTTCCAAGCTCGGAACTGAGACATCCACATCTCCTTTCACTCTGGGACCTTTGAGGTTCAAGTCAAAGTCTGGCATGGAGATTTTGGGAGCTTTGATGTGCATTTCGGGCATCTTAAACTTGGGACTTTTCCACTTTCCTTCAGGACCTTCAATTTCTACATCTGGTGCATCAATATCCAATTTGGGACCCTTGATATCCACATCTGGACCTTCTAGCTTTGGAACAGAAACATCCACATCTCCCTTCATCTTTGGACCTTTGAGGTTCAGATCAATATCGGGCATTGAGATCTTTGGGGTCTTGAAGTGCATTTCGGGCATCTTAAACTTGGGCCCTTTCACTTTTCCTTCTGGCCCTTCAATGTCCAAACTTGGTCCTTCAAGTTCAACCTTTGGCCCAGAAACATCAAGATCTCCTTTGGGGAGGCTTACGTCCACATCTGGGCCTTCTCCTTTGAAGCCAGGCATGCCAAACTTGGGCATCTTGAACTTAGGCATTTTCAATTTTCCTTCTGGTCCATGAAGTTCAACATCAGGTGCATCAATGTCCACTTTGGGGCCTTTGATATCCACATCTGGCCCTTTTAGGCCACCTTCTAGCTTAGGAACAGACACATCCACATCTCCTTTCAGTTTTGGACCCTTGAGGTTCAGATCAATGTCAGGCATTGAGATCTTTGGGGTCTTGAAGTGCATTTCGGGCATCTTAAACTTGGGCCCTTTCACTTTTCCTTCTGGCCCTTCAATGTCCAAACTTGGTCCTTCAAGTTCAACCTTGGGACCAGAAAGATCAAGATCTCCTTTGGGGAGGCTTACGTCCACATCTGGGCCTTCTCCTTTGAAGCCAGGCATGCCAAACTTGGGCATCTTGAACTTAGGCATTTTCAACTTTCCTTCTGGTCCATGAAGTTCAAAATCAGGTGCATCAATATCCAGTTTGGGACCTTTGATATCCACATCTGGCCCTTTTAGGCCACCTTCCAGCGTAGGAACAGACACATCCACATCTCCCTTCAGCTTTGGACCTTTCAGGTTGAAATCAACATCTGGCATGGAAATCTTTGGAGCTTTGATGTGCATCTCAGGCATCTTAAATTTGGGCCCTCTCACTTTTCCTTCTGGGCCTTCAATGTCCAAACCTGGTCCTTCAAGTTCAACCTTGGGACCAGAAAGATCAAGATCTCCTTTAGGGAGGTTTACATCCACATCTGGACCTTCCCCTTTGAAGCTGGGCATTCCAAATTTGGGCATTTTGAATTTGGGCATCTTCATTTTTCCTTCTGGTCCATGAAGTTCAACATCAGGTGCATCAATGTCCATTTTGGGTCCTTTGATATCTACATCTGGGGCTTTCAAGTCAGCTTCCAGCTTTGGGACAGAAACATCAACATCTCCCTTCAGCTTTGGACCTTTGAGGTTTAAGTCTACATCTGGCATGGAGAACTTTGGAGCTTTGATGTGCATTTCAGGCATCTTAAACTTGGGACTTTTCCACTTCCCTTCAGGACCTTCAATTTCTACATCAGGTGCATCAATATCGAATTTGGGACCTTTGATATCCACATCTGGACCTTCTAGCTTTGGAACAGAAACATCCACATCTCCTTTCATCTTTGGACCTTTGAGGTTCAGATCAATATCGGGCATTGATATCTTTGGTGTCTTGAAGTGCATTTCGGGCATCTTAAATTTGGGACCTTTCACTTTTCCCTCTGGGCCCTCAATGTCCAAGCTTGGTGCTTCAAGCTCAACTTTGGGAAGAGAAACATCAAGGTCTCCTTTGGGGAGGCTTACATCCACATCTGGACCTTCTCCTTTGAAGCCTGGCATGCCAAACTTTGGCATCTTGAACTTTGGCATTTTGAATTTTCCTTCTGGTCCATGTAGGTCAACATCTGGGACATCAACATCGAGTTTTGGACCTTTGATATCAATTTCTGGACCTTTCAAATCTCCTTCCAGTTTAGGAATTGAAACATCAGCATCACCTTTGACTTTAGAACCTTTTAGGTTTAAGTCTATGTCTGGCATTGAGATTTTGGGAGCCTTTGGAGCTTTGATGTGCATTTCAGGCATCTTAAACTTCGGAGTTTTCCACTTTCCTTCAGGACCTTCAATTTCAAGATCCGGTGCATCTATATCCAGTTTGGGCCCTTTGATATCCACATCTGGCCCTTTTAGGCCACCTTCCAGCTTTGGAACAGAAACATCAACATCTCCCTTCAGCTTTGGACCTTTGAGATTGAAATCAACATCTGGCATGGAGATTTTTGGAGCTTTGATGTGCATTTCAGGCATCTTAAATTTGGGCCCTTTCACTTTGCCTTCTGGGCCTTCAATATCCAAACTTGGTCCTTCAAGTTCAACTTTTGGACCAGAAAGATCGAGATCTCCTTTAGGGAGGCTTACATCCACATCTGGACCTTCCCCCTTGAAGCTGGGCATTCCAAATTTGGGCATTTTGAATTTGGGCATCTTCAACTTTCCTTCTGGTCCATGAAGTTCAACATCAGGTGTATCAATGTCCAGTTTGGGACTTTTGATATCCACATCTGGCCCTTTAAGGCCACCTTCAAGCTTAGGAACAGACACATCCACATCTCCCTTCAGCTTTGGACCTTTCAGGTTGAAATCAACATCTGGCATAGAGATCTTTGGAGCTTTGACGTGCATTTCAGGCATCTTAAATTTGGGCCCTTTCACTTTTCCTTCTGGGCCTTCAATGTCCAAACTTGGTCCTTCAAGTTCAACTTTTGGACCAGAAAGATCAAGATCTCCTTTAGGGAGACTTACATCCACATCTGGACCTTCCCCTTTGAAGCTGGGCATTCCAAATTTGGGCATTTTGAATTTGGGCATCTTCAACTTTCCTTCTGGTCCATGAAGTTCAACATTAGGTGCATCAATATCCATTTTGGGACCTTTGATATCTATATCTGGGGCTTTCAGGTCACCTTCCAGCTTTGGGACAGAAACATCAACATCTCCCTTCAGTTTTGGACCTTTGAGGTTCAGATCAACATCTGGCATAGAGATCTTTGGAGCTTTGATGTGCATTTCAGGCATCTTAAATTTGGGCCCTTTCACTTTTCCTTCTGGACATTCTAAGTGAACGTCTGGTGCTTCCACATCCAGTTTAGGAGCCTTTATATCAATCTGAGGTCCTTCAAGATTGCCTCCAATATTTGGTACAGTTACATCCATGTGTCCTCTTGTTCCAGGTCCTTTGATGTTCAAGTCTACATCAGGCATGGAGATCTTCGGTGCTTTGATATTTAGTTTTGGCATCTTAAATTTTGAACCTTTCAGCTTTCCTTCAGGACCTTCAATATCAAGTTCTGGAGCTTCCACATCTATCTTTGGACCTGAGATGTCAATTTCTCCCTTTGGCAAGCTTACGTCTACATCAGGGCTTTCTAGTTTTGGGCTTGAAACAGTAAAAATTGGCATCTTCAATTTTGGCATTTTTAGTTTCCCCTCACTGTGGAGATCAACGTCTGGACCACTTAGCTCTACTGTAGGCCTCTTGATATCAACGCTGGGTCCCTTGAAATCTCCTTCTAATGTTGGAATAGAAACATCCATATCACCTTTCACTTTTGGACCTTTCAGATTGAAGTCAATATCTGGCATGGAGACTTTGGGTGTTTTGAAATGCATTTCAGGCATTTTAAACTTTGAACCTTTCAGTTTTCCTTCTGGGCCTTCAAGGTCCACACTTGGCATATCAATATCTATTTTTGGCCCTGAAACATCCAAATCTCCTTTGGGAAGGCTCACATTAACATCAGGACCCTCTCCTTTCAACCCAGGTGTTCCGAATTTTGGTAGCTTCATTTTAGGCATCTTCAACTTGGCTTCTGGACCTTCGAGTTCAACATCTGGGAGACCTATATCCAATTTTGGTGCAGCAAGATTGGGTCCTTTCAAATCTCCTTCTAGTTTTGGAACTGTTACATCCATTTCACCCTTCATTTTGGGGACTTTGAGATCCAGATCTACATCTGGCATGGAGATTTTGGGACCTTTAATATTCAGTTTTGGCATTTTGAATTTGGATCCTTTAATTTTTCCTTCAGGACCTTCCAGCTCTACATCAGGGACATCAACATCTAGTTTAGGACCTTCAATATCAACCTGGGGTCCTTTGAGTTCACCTTCTATTTTTGGTCCAGAAATATCTGCATTCCCTTTCCATTTTGGCCCTTTTAGATTCAAATCAACATCTGGCATTGATATCTTTGGTGCATGAATATTAAAGTCAGGCATCTTAAATTTGGATCCTTTTAGTTTTCCTTCTGGGCCTTCAATGTCCAAACTTGGTGCTGCTACGTCAACTGTTGGAACAGAAACATCAAGCTCTGCTTTGGGGAGGTCTAAATCCATATCTGGACCTTCTCCTTTGAAGCTGGGTGTTCCAAACTTAGGCATTTTGAATTTTGGCATCTTCAATTTCCCTTCTGGTCCATGTAGGTCAACATCTGGTGCTTCAATATCTAATTTTGGACCTTTGATATCAATTTCTGGACCTTTTATGTCACCTTTTAATTTTGGAATAGAAACATCAATCTCTCCTGTGAGTTTGGGCCCCTTTAAATTTAAATCTGTGTCTGGCATGGAGATTTTGGGACCTTTAATATGCATTTCTGGCATTTGGACTTTGGGACCTTTAATTTTGCCTTCTGGTGCTCCAAGGTCCCATCCTGGGGCTGTAATATCTACTTTTGGACCAGAGAAGTCAAGGCTGCCCTGGGTAACACCGATGTCCACATCAGGAACTTCACCTTTCAAGCTGGGCACACCAAATTTGGGCATTTTCAATTTGGGCATTTTCAGTCCAGGGCCATGAAGGTCAACATCTGGTGCTACAATGTCTACTTTCGGAGCCTTGATGTCGACAGCTGGGCCCTTCAGTTCTCCTTCCACTCTTGGTATGGAAACGCCCATGTCCCCCTTGACTTTGGGGCCTTTCAAATTTAGGTCAATGTCCGGAATGGAGATTTGTGGAGTTTTGATATGAGGCCCTTTCAGTTGACCTGAAGGAGCTTTGAAGCCAATGTCAGGAGCCACAACGTCCACTTTGGGGCCTTTGAGATCTATCTGTGGGCCCTTCAAGCTGCCTTCTAGTTTGGGCACAGAAACATCACCCTTTAAAGCTGGCCCTTTCAGGCTCAGGTCAAAATCTGGAACTGAAATCTTTGGTGCCTCAATATCCAATCTTGGGGCTGCAATATCTACTTTAGGACCCGAGATGTCAAGGCTGCCCTGGGGAAGATTGATGTCCATATCAGGAATGTCAGGTTTCAAGCTGGGCACGCCAAACTTGGGCATTTTCAATTTGGGCATTTTGAGTCCAGGGCCATGAAGGTCAACATCTGGTGCTACAATGTCTACTTTCGGAGCCTTGATGTCCACAGCTGGGCCCTTCAGTTCTCCCTCCATTCTTGGTATGGAAAAGCCCATATCCCCCTTGACTTTGGGGCCTTTCAAATTTAGGTCAATGTCTGGAATGGAGATTTGTGGAGTTTTGATATGAGGCCCTTTCAGTTGACCTGAAGGAGCTTTGACGCCAATGTCAGGAGCCACAATGTCCACTTTGGGGCCTTTGAGGTCTATCTGTGGGCCCTTCAAGCTGCCTTCTACTTTGGGTACAGAAACATCCACATCACCCTTTAATGCTGGCCCTTTCAGGCTCAGGTTGAAATCTGGAACCTTTGGTGCCTCAACATGTAATCCTGGCATCTTAACTTTAGGGCCTTTAATTTTGCCTTCTGGTGCTCCAAGGTCCCATCCTGGAGCTGCAATATCTACTTTCGGACCAGAGAAGTCAAGGCTGCCCTGGGTAACACCGATGTCCACATCAGGAACTTCACCTTTCAAACTGGGCACACCAAATTTGGGCATTTTCAATTTGGGCATTTTGAGCTCAGGGCCATGAAGGTCAACATCTGGTGCTACAATGTCTACTTTAGGACCCTTGATGTCCACAGCTGGGCCCTTCAGTTCTCCCTCCATTCTTGGTATGGAAACACCCATGTCCCCCTTGACTTTGGGGCCTTTCAAATTTAGGTCAATGTCTGGAATGGAGATTTGTGGAGTTTTGATATGAGGCCCTTTCAGTTGACCTGAAGGAGCTTTGACGCCAATGTCAGGAGCCACAATGTCCACTTTGGGGCCTTTGAGGTCTATCTGTGGGCCCTTCAAGCTGCCTTCTACTTTGGGTACAGAAACATCCACATCACCCTTTAATGCTGGCCCTTTCAGGCTCAGGTCGAAATCTGGAACCTTTGGTGCTTCAACATGTAATCCTGGCATCTTGACTTTAGGGCCTTTAATTTTGCCTTCTGGTGCTCCAAGGTCCCATCCTGGAGCTGCAATATCTACTTTCGGACCAGAGAAGTCAAGGCTGCCCTGGGTAACACCGATGTCCACATCAGGAACTTCACCTTTCAAACTGGGCACACCAAATTTGGGCATTTTCAATTTGGGCATTTTGAGTCCTGGGCCATGAAGGTCAACGTCTGGCGCTACAATGTCTACTTTAGGAGCCTTGATGTCCACGGCTGGGCCCTTCAGTTCTCCCTCCATTCTTGGTATGGAAACACCCATGTCCCCCTTGACTTTGGGGCCTTTCAAATTTAGGTCAATGTCCGGAATGGAGATTTGTGGAGTTTTGATATGAGGCCCTTTCAGTTGACCTGAAGGAGCTTTGAAGCCAATGTCAGGAGCCACAACGTCCACTTTGGGGCCTTTGAGATCTATCTGTGGGCCCTTCAAGCTGCCTTCTAGTTTGGGCACAGAAACATCCACATCACCCTTTAATGCTGGCCCTTTCAGGCTCAGGTCAAAATCTGGAACTGAAATCTTTGGTGCCTCAATATCCAATCTTGGTGCTGCAATATCTACTTTAGGACCTGAAATGTCAAGGCTGCCCTGGGGAAGACTGATGTCCACATCAGGAACATCAGGTTTCAAGCTGGGCACGCCAAATTTGGGCATTTTCAATTTGGGCATTTTGAGTCCAGGGCCATGAAGGTCAACGTCTGGCGCTACAATGTCTAATTTAGGAGCCTTGATGTCCACAGCTGGGCCCTTTAGTTCTCCTTCCATTCTTGGTATGGAAACACCCATGTCCCCCTTGACTTTGGGACCTTTCAAATTTAAGTCAATGTCCGGAATGGAGATTTGTGGAGTTTTGATATGAGGCCCTTTCAGTTGACCAGAAGTACCCTTGATTCCAATGCCAGGAGCAGCAATGTCCACTTTGGGACCTTTGATGTCAATCTGCGGGCCCTTCAGGTTGCCTTCCAGTTTGGGCACAGAAACATCCACATCACCCTTTAATGATGTCCCTTTTAGGTTCAAGTCAACACCTGGCACAGCAACCGGTGTAGTTTTCACAGAGGGCATTGAGATATGTGGACTTTTGAATGGTCCACCAAGGTCAACATTGGTGCCCTCATTACTCATACTAGGGCCTTTCAAGTCCCCTTCAATCTTTGGCCCTGAAAAATGTATAGCTCCTTTTCCTTTGGGACTTTTAAGATTCAAGTCAATATCTGACATAGAGATTTTGGGTGTCTGTCCACTAATCTCAATCCCTCCTTTTGGAACATTGATATCGGCTGTGGGGCCTGAAACAGAAAATTTAGGCATATCCATGTGCTGTATTTTAAATTTGTCTTCACTCTCTTCAAGTCCAATGTCTGGAGACCCAAAATCCATCTTTGATTTCACCCCACCTTTCAAATCCAGTCCTTTTACACCCATATCCAACTTTGGTTCTGGTATTCCTCTGCTCGTGACTGCAACTTTGGGGCCTTCTGGAAATCCTCCTGGACCTTTGATTGTCACAGATGGACCTGCTGCATCAAGCTGAGGAACTTCAATGTCAGCACTTGGAGATGATATTCCAAATTTGGGCATTCTCATTGCAGGGAATGTAAGATTTCCTTTGCTTTCATCACCGAGACCTGGACTTGTCATCTTGCCTTCAATGCCTGAGGTAGGGACTTTTACCCCTGCGCCTTGCAACCCTCCCAATTCCCCTTTAATTTTAGGACCTTTCATATCAAATTGCAGTCTGTCCCCTGTTTTCCCATTGATTTCAGGGCTGCTGAAGTCTGTCTGACCTCTCAAACCTATACCCTTGATGTTGGAGACTTGGATATCAGTTTTCCCCACCTTTGGCTGCCCCACAAGGGTATCGGGAACACCTGCCTCCAATTTTCGGGAAGGCAAGTCAATAGTTGGTCCAGAATATGTCACATCATAAAATTTCCCTCCTTCGTGGGAGGTTTTTCCATAGCTGGTTCTCCCAGGTGAATCCACGTGTGGGATCTTGATGACAGTTTTCCCAGGCTCTGATTCAATTCCAACTTTAGAAATCTGGGTAAGTTCATGTTTAGGAATTTTGATCTTAAACTCAGGACTGCTGATGTCAATCTCTTTGGCACCTTCGTGGCCGGTAACATCGACAGTGTAAGCTGTGACTCTTTTGGTGACTGTGATGGTCCTGCTTTGAGTTCCTGCATGCTCGACTTCTATGCCATCTTCTGATTTAAGGCGAGGTTTAATTTTCGTGGTGTAAATCCGCTGGTACTCTTCGTCATCTCCACTCTGAAAGGGAAAGGAATTGTGTCATCAAACTTTCTGCTCAAATTATTGTGCTTCTACAGGCAATCACCAATAACAATCTGTATCAAAACAACATCCTAAAATGTCTACAGTGACGAGTCTCATCATTTCACTTCAAATATTCTTGCTTAGAACATAAAATAATAGAGTTGGAAAAGACCCTATTGGTCCCATAAAATAAGTTGGAAGGGAAGGTTGGAGGTCTTCTGGACAACCAGCTAAATATGAGCCAGCAGTGTGTGGCGGCTGCCAAAAAAGCCAATGCAATCCTAAATTGCATTAACAGAGGGATACAATCAAGATCAAGTGAGGTACTAATACCACTCTATAAAGCCTTAGGTAAGACCACACCGAGAATACTGCATCCAGTTTTGGTCACCACACCATAAAAAAGATGTTGAGAAAAAGTGCAGAGAAGAGCAACCAGGATGATTTTAGGGGACTGGAGGCTAAAACATGCGATGAACAGCTGCAAGAACTGGGCATGGTTATTCTAGGGAAGAGAAGGACCAGGGGAGACATAATAACATCTTTCAATATTTGAGGGGCTGCCACAGAGAGGAGGGGGTCAAGCTATTTTCCAAAGCACCTGAAGGCCAGACAATGGATGGAAACTGAACAAGGAGAGATTCAACCTAGAAATAAGGAGGAATTTTCTGACAGTGAGAACAATTAACCCATGGAACAGGGGTTGCCTTCAGAAGTTGTGGGAGCTTTATCACTGGAAGCTTTCAAGAGACTCCTGCTTGGGCAGGGAGTTGGACTAGATGACCTGCAAGGCCCCTTCCAACTCTGTTAATCTGTAAACCCCTTGCTCAAGCAGGAGACCCTGTACTATTCTGGACAAATGGCTGTCCAGTCTCTACTTGAAAACTTCTAGTGATGGAGCACCCAACAACGTCTGGAGGAAGCCATTCACTGGTTAACTGTACTCACTGTCAGGAAATTCCTCCTTAGTTCTAGGTTGGTTCTCTCCTTGATGGGTTTCCATCCGTTGCTTCTTATCCTGCCTTCTGGTGCTTTGGAGAATAGGTCAACCTCCTCTTCTCTGTGACAGCCCCTCAAATATTGGAAGGCTGCTATCATATCACCCCAGGCCTTCTTTTCACTAGAGTAGACCCATCCAATTCGTGCAAGCATTCATCATATCTTTAGCCTCCAGTCCTGTAACCATCTTTGTTACTCTTCTCTGCATTTTCTAGAGTTAGTTCAAATAGGCTTACTTCCTCTGGAATTGTACAATATCAGGACATCCAGCCAAGTGGGATATCTCTGACAATTGTTTGAGATTGTTTTTCTGAGTGGTTTGGATAGAAAACATGAGCGGCTTGGTGGCACAATGTTGCTCAAGACAAGAGGACAATGGCCCACTTTGACAATATGATCAGCCAAGCACTTGAATTTTTTTTTTCATTCTCTTATTGAAAATTGGAGTCACCCCCACCAATGTATGATTGTGTGTGTGTGTGTGCGCGTATAATTCTATGATTCAACAGTGGAAAAAGCAAGGTTCTACATTTAGGGAAGAAAAACAAAATGCACAGGTACCGCATATGTGGTACCTTGCTCAATAGTAGTAACTGTGAGAGGGACCTTGGAGTCTTAGTGGACAACCACTTAAATAGGAGCCAGCCGTGTGCAGCAGCTGCCAAAAAAGCCAACACAGTTCTGGGCTGCATAAACAGAGGGATAGAATCAAGATCACGTGACGTGTTAATACCACTTTATAATGCCTTGGTAAGGCCACACTTGGAATACTGCATTCAGTTTTGGTCGCCACGATGTAAAAAAGATGTTGAGACTCTAGAAAGAGTGCAGAGAAGAGCAACAAAAATGATTAGGGGACTGGAGACTAAAACATATGAAGAACGGTTGCAGGAACTGGGTATGTCTAGTTTAATAAAGAGAAGGACTAGGGGAGACATGATAGCAGTGTTCCAATATCTCAGGGGTTGCCACAAAGAAGAGGAAGTCAAACTATTCTTCAAAGCACCTGAGGGTAGAACAAGAAGCAATGGGTGGAAACTAATCAAGGAGAGAAGCAACTTAGAACTAAGGAGAAATTTCCTAACGGTGAGGACAATTAAATAGTGGAACAATTTGCCTGCAGATGTTGTGAATGCTCCAAAACTGGAATTTTTTAAGAAGATGTTGGATAACCATTTGTCTGAAGTGGTGTAGTCTGAAGTGGCCTGGGCAGGGGGTTGGACTAGAAGACCTCCAAGATCCCTTCCAACTCTGTTATTTTATTCTATTCTATTCTATTCTATTCTATTCTATTCTATTCTATTCTATTCTATTCTATTCTATTCCCTGAAAATATTGCTCATTTCTTACCTCTACCCACCAATGATCTTACCTTGCACCTAATCTGGAAATATATCATAGCTAGATTCAAACAAACATGTGCCACTCAAATCCAGATTAGCAAAATACAAATCAGTTCAAAAATCATGCTTAATGGCATGAACTGATTCCCACCACAGTCAAAAAAAACCCTGGAATCCCACAATAGATTACATTTTTAACAATTGTTAAGTCTGGGATGTTGTGTGGCAAGTGCCTGTCCGAATTTTAAATTAAAATAAATAATAAATAAAATAAAATAAAATAATAAATATATTATCGGTAAAATCAAATAAATCAAGTCAAATAAAATAAAATAAAATAAAATATTGGTAAAATAAAATAAAATAATTAAATTAAATTAAAATAAATAATAAATAATAAAATAAAATAATTAAAATAAATAATAAATAATAAATAAAATAACAAAATAAAATAAATATAATATATTACCGGTAAAATCAAATCAAGTCAAATAAAATAATATATTGGTAAAATCAAATAAAATAATTAAAATAAATAATAAATAATTAAATAAATAATTAAATTTAATTAAAATAAATAATAAAATAAAAAATAAATAAAATAAATAAAATAAATAAAATAAATAAAATAAAAAATAATAAAATAAAATAAAATAAAATAAAATAATAAAATAAAATAAAATAAAATAAAATAAAATAAAATAAAATGGCTGGAGTTAGCCAGATATTTAGATTGGATTTGGCATTTTTATCCACCTACTGAGTCCTTCCCATGATTGTTATTATTATTTCTCTCCTATCTTCAATGCTTGGCTCCAGCTGAGGGAAACTTTTCCCTCAGGCCGGCTCTCCCTGCCCTGTTTTTTCAGCTGCTGCCTCCTTTCCCGGTTGCCTTTCCTCAGCATGGCTGCCTTTTCCCCTCCCCGGTTTTTCTCAGTATTTTGAACCCTGGGCTTTGGCTCCATTGATCCAGCCTCTTCTTCATGAGGGCTTGGGAGCTGCCAGGCAGCCATTTTGTCTTCCCGCCTCCTCCCCGAAGCCCAACACAGCTGCTTGACTGACAGCTGCTGTGTGATCAGTAGCTGCTGTTTGATTGGCAGCTGCTGTGTGATTGGCAGTTGCTGTTTGATTGGCAGATGAATCATCCTGACAAGGCTGAGGGGAAGGCGGGACCACCGGGACCTGGAGCACAAGGCAATGGACACCCTTTGTCACTATCCTTGTGCAAATTGCGGCAGCTTCTGGCGGCACAGAAGCTGCACACCACTGCATGCTCCTAAGGCCCTGCAACTGGCTTGCCCTCAATCAGATGATTGTTTGTGCAAGAGAGCTATGAATCGATGTTTGTCAGTAACAATCACCCTAAGAGATTAACAGAATAACAGAGTTGGAAGGGACCTTGTAGGTCATTTAGTCCAACCCCACTTCCGACCCCCCGCCCAAGCAGGAGACCCTACACCTCTTCTGACAGACGGCAGTCGAGTCTCTTGAAAGCTTGCTGATCTAAGCTTCTGGGTACTTTTATAAGATTTCTAAAAAGGAAAGAAACTTCATGGGAGGGAGAGGGGGAAGGAAAGAAGAGAAGGAAGGAGAAAGAAAGCAGAAAAAAGGAAAAGGGAGAGAGGGAAGGAGAAGGAAGGAGGGATGGGAGGAAGGAAGGGATAAGTTGGAAAGAAGGGAAGGGAGGGAAGGGAAGGAAGGAAGGAGAAAGGAAGAAGGAAGAAAAAAGGAAAAGAGAAGGAGGGAGGGAGAGAAAGGATAGGTTGGAGGAAAGAAGGGAAGGGAAGGAGGGAGGGGAAGGGAAGGAGAGAGGGAAGGAGAAAGAAAGAAGGCATAAAAAGGAAAAGGAAGGAAGGAAGGAGGGAGGGAAGGAAGGGATAGGTTGGAGGAAAGGAGGGGAGGAAGAAAGAAAAAAGGCAGAAAAAAGGAAAAGGAAGGAAGGGAGAGAGAAGGAAGGAAGGAGGGAGGGGAGGAAGGGAGGGATAGGTTGGAGGAAAGAAGGGAAGAAAGAGGAAGGGAGGGGAAGGAAAGGAGAGAAGGAAGGAGAAATAAAGAAGCAGGAAAAAAGGAAAAGGAAGAAAGGGAGAGAAGGAGGGAGGGAAGGAAGAGATAGGATGGAGGAAGGAAAGGGGGAGGGAGGAAAAAGGAAGGAAGGAAAGGAACGAAGCAAGGAGAGAGAGAGAGAAAAGAAGGGAGGGGAAAGAAAGAAAGAAAGGTTTACATGGGCAAACTATGTTCCTAGCTCCTATCTCGTGCCAATCAGTGCCCCCTCCCCAAATGAGAAAGTGAGCCCCACTTTGGTCCTTTCCCAAGGGGGGGGGTCTGAATCAAGGCTCACCAAACCACTGCAGTTCCTGGGACCTGAAATGGCCCCCTGTCAGCTGCCACCTTATGCTTGCTTGTGCTTGCATGGGAGGGAGGAATGGAGGGAAACCCACCTCCCTTCATGGAGATGGTCCATCTTCGGCCTGCCTTCTCCAGTTTGCTTTTTTCTCTCCTTGACGGTGAAATTGTACCACATGACTTTTTCAATTATTTGCAGGAAGTGAATCAAACTGGGTCTCTAATGCTCTCGCTAATTATACCCTGGCTGCAAGAACTGAATAACAGAGTTGGAGGGGACCTTGGAGGTCTTTAGTCCAACTCCCTGCTCAGACAGGAGAACCTATACAGTTCCAGACAAATGGCTGTGCAGTCTTTTCTTAAAAGCCTCCAATGATGGAGCATCCACAACTTCTGGAGGCAACTTCTGTTCCACTGATTAATTGTTCTCATTGTCAGGAAATTTCTCCATAGTTCTAGTCACTGGTGGGATTTAGCCAGTTCGCACCTATTCAGGAGAACAGGTTGTTAACTTTCTAAGCAGTTCTAAGCAGAACCGGTTGTTAGGAGAAATCTTATTTTGTTTTTATTCCACTTTATAGGGCTAATCCTGTAAGGAATTACAACATTCTGATGTTGTTTCTAGCCTAATCTTTATTGCCCTGCTTACAGAAACTGCCTCTCTGGTTAACCCTTATTACATTGTAACAGCTAAGGCGAAGTGCCCATCGATGTGAGTGATGTCGAGTTGGACACGCCCACACGGTCACATGACCACCGAGCCACGCCTACCCAGTTGTAAAATTATTTGAATCCCACCACTGTTCTAGTTCTATCTCAAACTTGAACACCCTTGACCTAGAATAAAGTAAGGCACTCAAGGAAAAGTGGCTTGTTGTGTTCCTTAAAGATTTCACACATACACACTTCTTCCATTCTTCTTCTTTTTCACACTTACTCACCAAAACAACTTCTGGGCTCCTTGGAGGAAACACGTCGTAGGAACCAGACTGCCCTGGCAACGGGGAGCGGTCTCCTTTCCTCTGTAGCCGCAGGCCCACTGTGTGATGACCTACATTTTTAAGGAGCTCCGAGACTTCCCCTGAGTGCACATTGTCAAAATAGATGGTGGCGCTCACAATCTGGTCACCTGCAGAACGAGAAAAGCGAGGATTCAGTTGTTAGATTAGGAAGAGCTCAAGGAGACATCAAGATAATAGAATAACAGAGTTGGAAGGGATCTTGGAGAGCTTCTAGTCCAGGGGTCTCCAATCTTGGCAACGTTAAGCCTGACGGAGAGAAGCAATCTAAGGTAGACGCAGGGGTGGGCTTCAAAAATTTTAGCAAAGGGTTCTCTGCCCGGTTGCTGGGTGGGTGTGGCTATGGTGGGCATGGCCTAGTTGGCCTCCTGCACCATGGCAGGGGGAGGCATTTTTGCCCTTCCTGGGCTCCGGAGGCTTTACTTGAGCCT
This sequence comes from Pantherophis guttatus, assembly GCF_059756535.1. NCBI lineage: Eukaryota > Metazoa > Chordata > Lepidosauria > Squamata > Colubridae > Pantherophis > Pantherophis guttatus. Next base: position 10,761,546 of record NC_142080.1, on the reverse strand, counting down.
CCGGGAGGGTGAAAACAGCTTCCCCAGGATCCAGAGGCCCTCTGGAGGCCGGAAACATACCTTCCCGAACTTCCGGTAGGCCCGTTTTTCATCCTCCCTAAGCCTCCACACACACCCTGCACTTAGCTGCATCCAAAACGGTCCGTATGGGGACTCAGGGGAGGGGAAGGGAGGGGTGGGCGGGGCCAACCAGGAGTGGGATTTGGGGGTTCACCGAACTGCACAGAATCTTAGCTAGAGGTTCTCCCGAACCCCTGCAAACCTCCAGCAGCCCACCTCTGGGTAGAAGTAACATTTGTCCAGAATGGTATAGAGACGTGATGGCGAACCTGTGGCACACGAAGCCATATCTGTGGGCACATGAGGCTTGCCCTAGCTCAGCTCCAGTGTACATGCACGTGCCGGCCAGCTGATTTTTGGGCCTTCCGGGCCCACCAGAAGTCAGGAAATGGTCTGTTTCCGGCCTCCAGAGGGCCTCTGGTGGGGTAGGGAAGGCCGTTTTCGCCCTCCCCAGGCTCCTAGAAAGCCTCTGGAGCCTGGTGAGAGTGAAAAATGGACCTTCTGGACCCACTGGAAGTTGGGAAACGGGCCATTTCCGGCCTCAGGAGAGCCTCTGGTGGGGTGGGGAAGGCTGTTTTCACCCTCCCCAGGCTCCAAGAAAGCCAAAAGCAGGGGGAGCACGGGGGTCGCGCGTGCATGCGCAGGGGGGCGGGGGTGTGAGTACATTCTGTGCGCTACCCCCCACACTCCCCCTGCTTTTGGCAGACGACGGCAAAAAGGTTAGCCATCACTGGTATAGAGTCTTGTGGAGATGGTTGGACTAGAAGACCTCCAAGATGCCTTCCAACTCTGTTATTCTGTAGTGGCCCCAAGATAGTTTCACTAACCTTCCTGTACAATTCCTGTCTTGGCGACTGGCGAGTCGTGTTGGATCTGCTTCACGAAGACGCCTTCATCCGTCTCTTTGATGGTAATACCATGAGCGCTGTCTTGCCAATCAGGGAGTAGGATCTCCCGCGTACTCTCTTCTTCCTTGTCCATCTTAGGCACAGAAACAAGAAGCTGTAAATCTCTCAAGGCTTAAAACATAAAAATAAGGGGAAATCCTATTCGAGATATATTCCAATTGTACGGTTCAGAAAAATGATCTGATGCTACCGTAGAAGTGTAATGGTTTATATGTAGAATATTTTTATTTTTTTTGGTCCTATTTTCTCACCAAGGATCTTGTGTGGATGCAAGTATAAATGAGACTTCACCCTGATGAGCTTTTGTGGTGTCGACCCTGAAGCTGACCTGACGAAAGCCATCTTGGAAGCTTCAGTGTTGCCACACTGGAGCTGAGGGATAGGGAAGATGGATTAGAGATAGCTGGGGTTGTGTAGTCAAAACAAGACACTTCTCTTGGGAACCAAGGACATTCTCACACCTGGTTGGAGGAAGGCGGAGTGATGTCACCAGACAACGCCGTAATTGGACCATGCGGCTGATTGTTTTGAGAAACTGACAAACTTTTACTTTTAATTAGGTAAAAACCGCAGGAACTTTCAGAGTCGGTTTTCACCAGATCTGTGCCAATATGATCTATCCAATAAAGCTATTCTTTGAGGAATCTACCTGCCTCAGTGTTTTGCTTGCTATGCGTCTTGAAACCCTGACAATCTGGATCAACCAATCTGAATTGTCCCGCAAACTTATCCACAAAAGGCATCAATGGAAAAGCATAGAAAATTAAATCCATTAAAGTAGAAATTACAATTTGGCAGGGTGATGTATTACCCAATACTAAGAGATATTCTAATCCAGCGTTTTTTCAGCTTGGCCACTATGCTGGCCAGGGGATTCTGGGAGTTGTAGTCCACCCATCTTAAGGCGGTCATGTTGAGATATGCTGCTTAAATCTATCATCTCGACAAGCAAAGTCAACAGGGGAAAACAGATTGACTGAAGCAGAGGTGGTATTCTGCAAGCGAACTGGTAGCGGCGATCGGGGATGGGCCTGCCCACCTGCCCTGGCTCCAAGTCATGCTATTTAGGCACGTTTTCGAGGCTGGGCACATATGCGGGAGGCGTGCGAGTGAGCAAAGCCCATATGTGTAAGGCGGGGCGCATGCACCGACAGGCCACGCGCGAAGCGAGCATGCGCACACACAGACGAACCGGTGGTAAAGGTAAGTCAAACCCACCCCTGCACTGAAGGAGCACATGATTCACTGAACAGCTGCAATGATTTGTTTAACGAACAACCGTGGCACAAAAGGTCATAAAATTGAATCACGTGGTCCTTCAGTGAATCGGTTTTCCTCCTATTGACTTGTCGAGACGATGGATTTGAGCAGCGTTTCTCAATGTGGCTGCTTTAAGAAGCCCAACTCACAACTCGCTCCTTGCTTAGCAACGGGAATTCTATTGTTCCTAATCGTGGTCATATGTCGAGGACTACTGTGTTTCCCTGAAAATAAAACCCTTATATTTTTTTTGAACCCTGAAATAAGCACCTGGCCTTATTTTCAGGGAGGTCTTATTATTTTGGGGCGCGTGGAGCAAGACAGGGCTTCTCTTGCCATCTTACCTGATTTTCCAGCTCTGTTTCCCTAACCCTAACCAGAGGAAATGGCGGGGACTGGCTGCACATGTGATTAAATATTTTCAAGGAGGGCTTATTTTTGGGCAGGGCTTATTATCAGGGAATGTCTTATTTTCGGGGAAACAGAGTAGCTCTGCTGCTATTTCTAAAACATAGAGGGAAATATGAGTCGCCGTGCAGTCTCCCACCTTTCTAGGACTTTGCTCCAGGTAGGATCCGCCCCAGGAATTCAGTACTTCTCACTTGCTGATCCTTTTGGTAATGTTCGTTCCAACTTCACAACCTAGGAAAGAGATTAAAACTTCCGGTGAATAAACAAGATTAAAACTTCCGGTGAATAAAATCACGTTCAATTTTTCCTGAAAATTCGAATGTCAGAATTTTACCAAGCACACAACTTGGCAGCCTGTCATGTCAGCTTTATTTAACTCTACTTTTAATATTTTAATTTTTTTTAATTTTATCATTTTACTTATTACATTTTTATGGCGCCAATACACTCCTTAAGGTGACAGCTTAATTCAGGGGTGAAATCCAGCAGGTTCTGACAGGTTCTGGAGAACCGGTAGCGGAAATTTTGAGCAGTTCGGAGAACTGGGAAATACCACCTCTCGCTGGCTCCAGAGTGGGATGGGAATGGAGATTTTGCAATATCCTTCCCCCAGGAGTGGGGAGGGCATGGGGATTTTGCAGTATCCTTCCCCTGCCACACCCACCAAGCCATGCCCACCAAGCCACACAGAACCGGTAGTAAAAAAAATTGGATTTCACCACTGTGTTAATTCCTAATTCCTTCCACGTCTTTCTTTTTTCTATTAAAAGCATAAACATTTCCCCCATTTTTGCACAAATAAGCTTTAAGTGTAGCAAGATTTCCTCATGAAATCTCCACAGACAACCTGACAGGTTTTGGGTTTTTTTTCCCCCAAGATAGGAAAAGACGCAAAAGGTTTTTATAAGTGGCAGCTTTTGCAATCGGCTTGACAAAGCGTGCTGTGAGGTTCGAAAGCTTGCACACTCCTTGCTAAAACCAGTTGGCTGCACAAAAAACACTTTTAATTCCCGATGGGCCTGGTTAGCCTTCTCCCCAAGAAAATACCTCTACAGCTAATGTTTACATGTCGCAAGAGTGAATTTGTCAGCACAAATCTCTCTATTCAAAAAAAAATGCCTCCTATATATTCCTATCAAGCAATTATTAATCATTAATATCGGATAAGGATTCTGAAGTTTACACGTCAAAAGGAACATGAGTTTACTGTTTGCATCGATTCATAGGGTCCAAAAAGCCACATCAAATTGACATATGCTGTGTACAGAGGTGGTATTCAGACAGTTCGTACTGGTTTTGGCGAACTGGTAGCGGAGATTGTGGGTGGGTCCTCCCCAGCTCTATGCTGTTTTATTTAGGCACAGTTTTGAGGCTGCGTGCATGCATGAAAGAGGTGTGCACGAGCAAAGCGCGTGCATGGAAGGTGCACGCGCAAGGCGAGCAGGCACGCGGGGGGCAAACGGGCGCACAGGGGGCAAACCTGTAGCAACACAATGTGAAACCCACCACTAGCTGTGTAAAAAAGGAGAGATTTGTGGCTACAGGATAATTTCAGTTGATTTTATTAGAATATAGTTTCCAATACAGGTCGCCCTCGGCTTACGAACAAGAACCGAGTCCAAAATTTCTGTTGCTAAGGGAGACAGTGGTTAAGTCAGTTTTGCCCCATTTTACGGCCTTTTCTTGCCACAGTTGTTAAGTGAATCAATGCAGTTTTGTTAAGTTAGTAACATGGTTGTTAAGTGAATCTGACTGTCGTTGGCTTTGCTTGTCAGAAGGTCGCAAAAGGGAATCGCGTGACTCCGGTACACTGCGACCGTCTTAAATATGAGCCATAAATATGAGCCTTAAATATGAGCCAAGCATCTGAATTTTGATCACGTGATGATCAAAATGATCATCAAAATGATCACAGATGCTGCAATGGTCGTATTTGTGAAAAACGGTCGTAAGTCACTCTTTTTAGTGCTGTTGTAAGAACAGTCATTAAACAAACTGTTGTAAGTCGAGAACTACCTATACTATTCATAAAGGTCAAAATGGATTTTTTTCCCTACCAAATTTACCACACAGGTAAATTTGTTCTCTCAAGTTCAGTGTTTTTTAACCTTTTGGCATCTTGAAGACAGGCGGACTTCAACTCCCAGAATTCCCCAGGCTGGCGGGGGAATTGTGGGAGTTGAAGTCCCCCTGGCCAAGGTTGAGAAACATTGTTCAAGACACTTAAAATCTCAAGAGAGATTGAATGAGTGTAAGTCACAAAATGTACGTGTTAAAACTAAGTTTAGTTTGCAGGGTTCGTATGTGCTGTGAATGCCCTTTTAGTTTGGTTACATGACGATTCGATATACAATGCAAAGCCGGAAAGTGGAATAATTCAGAAAATTAATTTAAGCAGGTGGTGTGGAGGGAGGAGGCTCGGGCAGTAGTGGGATTCAACCAGTTCTATCCGGTTCGCGTGAACCGGTAGCTGCGGCTATGAGAGGCTCCGCCCACCAGCCCGGATGTCATCACGTCCCGTTTTTTGACGCTCTACACATGCGCAGAAGGTCCTGCGCAGGCATGGAGGTAGCGCGTGAGCTCACATTTGCGAACTGGTAGCAAAGGTAAGCGAATACCACTCCTGGGCTCAGGTTATTTCTCTGTTTGCTCTCACCAATCTGAAGCAAAGTGTTCCTAACCCCAAATCCTTAAATCCTTTCTTTGCAGAAAAATATGTAGCAATCAAACAATAATATTTGCTCATTTCCAGCAGAGGACTCTGGTGCCAAACCGAGAATATTTTTACCGCTTAGTTGCCGAGATCTCGTGTTTTCATTGCTGTTATTACTATAATGCCAGGATTAGATAACAGCTTTTCCTGGCTCGCTGCAAAAGTTGATAATGGCATTTGCGTTCGAAAACTCAATTCACACACAAAAGAAGTGCTTTTACACAACCCCGTTAGCCCCGGAACAAAACAAAACCCCTAATCCAGTTTGAAACTCACCAAATTCACGCTATTGTGAGAACGTGGCCCCTGGATTGTAAGTGACACGGTTAAAGCATGTTGGGCGTTAAACAGAGCTGAGTTTTAACGTGGCTTGCAAGACACCAGAAAATTTGCACGGGGAAAAATACTGAAGCTCCCTCCCCTTTGGGTCCTGGGTGATTTTCTAAATTGTTGAGCAGTCACTGTTTCTAGAGGATGAGCATCAATGGTGAGTTGCTCCCGGTTCGGTCCGGTTCTTGCGAACCGGTAGTAAAAGCGGCAGGAGGCTCCGACCACCTGTCCGGATGTCATAATGGACGATCTGTGCATGCAAAGAAGTGTGTGCGCGCGTGCGAGCGAAGCAAATAGTAAAGGTAAGTAGAACCCACCCCTGATGAGCATGCTAGTATGCCAGTATGGTACAAATGCCCAAGGAAAGCTTGCATTTTTTAAAAAAAATTTGATTTATATGCCGCCCTTCTCCGGAGACTCGGGGCGGCTTACAATGCGCTAAGCAATAGCCTTCACACTTTTGTATATTTATACAAAGTCAGCTTATTGCCCCCACAAACTGGGTCCTCATTTAACCTACCTTAGAAAGGATGGAAGGCTGAGTCAACCTTGAGCCTGGTAAGATTCGAACCTGCAGAAATTGCAGGCAGCTGTGTTAATTACAGGGTGCATTAAACCACTGTACTACCAAGGCTCTTTGGGCCTGCCTCTGCAGAACAGGCTGTCCAGAACAAGCAACTTCAATGAGTAAAGAATTAATGGCGGCAATTCACACGTCGTCCAAAGCTGGGGTTGGTTTGAATTAGAATTAGAATTAGAATTAGAATTAGAATTAGAATTAGAATTAGAATTAGAATTCTTTATTGGCCAAGCGTGATTAGACACACAAGGAATTTATCTCCGGTGCATAAGCCACAATTGGCTGGAAAAGCACCAAAATGCTCAACCATCGCCATAGTTTATCTACCACAAGGTTTGGCTTCCTAACCGCCCATCTCCGTACAGGTAATCCTTATTTAGCGACTGCCTCATTTAACGCACATCTTCAGCCACAACAGTGATGAAAAAGTAATCCTGCGCCCGAAAAGATTCACGTTTATGATCTTTGCGGGTCTGCAGAGCAGCAGAAAGCCGAAGTCCGATCACGAGCATGGGGGTAAATTCACTGAGTGACTACTTGGTTTAACAACCGAGTTGTTGTTTGGCCCCAATTGTGGTCGCTAAATGAGGACAGCTTGAATGGCTGTAAGCAGAGAGAGACAAACAGGAGAAGAGGAAGAGCGATATCGCCCTTTCGCAGGCAAATATTCTTAAATATAAGTAATCCTTGACCTACGTCCAGTCGCTTAGCATCCGTACAAAGATATGATGAATTTTCCCAAGGCTACTTCAAAATTCTGACAGCCACCTTCTTCCTGTGATAATGTGATCACATTTTGGATTTATGCCATTTATGGCTGTTTGTAGCATCCCGCAGCCACATGGCTGTGACGGTTTTGCCCAAAACTGGCTTTGACTTTCCAGCAAAAAAAAAACCCACAGAGGACAACAGATTCGTTTCATGACTGTAACATTCACTGCATTCGCTTAAGGACGACTGAATGGTCGCTTCTTATCCACGAAGCTGAAGAAGCTTCTTGGATGAGAAGTGAAACCTCTTCAAAGAAAAACCAGAAAGTCCACTTGCCTCTTGAAAAGAAGCATCTTTGGGACAACCATGACCTGGATGATACCTGTAAGGTGGAAGCAAGTTGATAACTCCACCAAATACTCTAACTACCGTGTTTCCCTGAAAATAAGACCCTGTCTTATATTTTTTTGAACCCTGAAATAAGCGCTTGGCCTTATTGCCATGCACTCAAAAGCCTGATTGAGCTTATTATCAGGGGAATGTCTTATTTTGGGGAAAACAGGGTAACATTTTGGGGAATTTTAGTACAGGTTCCAATCTTGTCTACTTTAAGACTTGTGGACTTCCAGCACCCAGAATTCCCCAGCCAGAATTCTGGGAAGTCCACAAGTCTTAAAAGTTGCCAAGGTTGGACATCCCTGTTTTCAATGGATGCCACCAGGCGGCAGTGCTGCGCTCACCATCTATGTTTTCCAGGCGCTTGGCTGGCACCTTCCCCAGCTCCCAACCCCACCTCTCCTGCTGTGCCAATTTCCCGAGTCTTCGAGAAAGTTTTCCATTTCCAAGTAGTTGGGGATTATGCGCAGGGCTGAAAGCTGGAGGAGGAGGAGGAGGAGGATGAGGAAGAGGAGAAGGAGAAGGAGAAGGAGGAGGAGGAAGAGGAAGAGGAGAAGGAGGAGAAGAGAAGGAGAAGGAGAAGAGAAGGAGAAGGAGGAGAAGAAGGAGAAGAGAAGGAAGAGGAGAAGAGAAGGAGAAGGAGAAGGAGAAGGAAGAGAAAGAGGAGAAGGAGGAGAAGGAGGAGAAGGAGAAGAAGAGAAGGAGAAGGAGAAGGAGAAGAAGAAGGAGAAGGAGGCAAGGCTTTGCAAAGTCTCAGCTGACATCACTTCGGCCTGTTTGATCTGGATGAGCTTCAAGAGTTGAGATCTGAAGCAGAACACGACGACAACAACAACTCTGCAAAGGTGGCAGAGAAAAGCCCGGGATGACTGGCTTTGCAGCTTTCCTTCCTGTCTTTTTTGCAAAGCTTCCGAGATTTCGGAGTTACAGACAAAGGACGTTTGTGTGTCTTTGCGGCACAGAATTCTTAAGAGAGGGTAAAGAAAGTAAAATGGTGTTTTGTTTTGGGTTTTTTTTTTTGCGGTTCCAATTCCTCGCCAAGTTGAAATCCGGGCGGGTTGGTGGTTTGGTATGACTCCACGGCTGGAATGTGTCATCAAGAGTCCACGGGTTGTTGATAAGCACCCCGGATATCTTGCCCTTACACAAAATATCCCTCTCTTGTCTGCCTTTCCCACACTACCTTTCACTGAGTCATTTGCACAATATGCTTTATTTGTTCTAGCTTACTTCTTTTGTTGCATTCGTTCGGATCAATCCGTTGAGCAAAGCGAGAAAGTACAGCAAACAGCAATCGAGTGAAGGGGAACTTACCAAATTTGCAGATGACAAGAAGCTGGCAGGAATAGCCAACACCCTAGATGATTGAACCCTGGGCCCTATCTTAACAAAATGAAATTCAATGTAGAGAAAAGGAAAGTCTTACACTTAGGCAGGGATGAAATGCTCCCGGATCGGACCGGATCGCCCAATCCGGTAGCGATTTTTCCCTGTGGTTTGGCGATCAGGTAGTGATCGCTGCCTGGGTGTCATTACTTTCTGGTTTTAACCAGGAAGTAATGTGTGCGCATGTGCGCTTCCGAACCGGTAAGGAAGGTAAGTAGATTTCACCCCTGCACTTAGGTAAGAAAAACCCAAAGTACACATATAGATTGGGAGAAACCAGGCTTAATAGCAGTGACTGTGAGTGGGATCCTCGAATCTTAGTGGACAACCAACTAAATATGAGCCAACAGTGTGTGGTGGCAGCCAAAAAAGCCAATGCAATCCTAAACTGCATTAACAAAGAGATGCAATCAAGATTAAGTGAAGTACTAATACCACTTAGTAAGACCACACCTAGAGTACTGCATCCAGTTTTGGTTACCACACTATCAAAAAAGATGTTGAGACTCTAGAAAGAGTGCAGAGAAGAGCAACCAGGATGATGAGGGGACTGGAGGCTCAAACATACGATGAAGGGTTGCAGGAACTGGGCCTGGCTAGTCTAGTGAAGAGAAGGACCAGAGGAGACATGAGAGCATCTTCCAATATTTGGGGGGCTGCCCCAGAGAGGATGAAGGGGGTCAAGCTATTTTCCAAAGCACCCGAAGGCCAGACAAGGAACAATGGATGGAAAGTGATCAAGCAGAGATTCAGCCTGGAAATGAGAAGACATTTTCTGACAGAGAGGACAATCAACCGATGGAACAGAAGTTGCCTTCAGAAGTTGTGGGAGCTTCATCACTGGAGGCTTTCAAGAAGAGATCTGTCAGAAATGGTGCAGAGTTTCCTGCTTTGGTGCGGGGTTGGACTAGATGACCTACAAGGTCCCTTCCAACACTGTTAATCTGTTAATTAATTTAAGGAACGTCTTATGTGCAAACTTCACCTTTGCAACTAACTCCTCAACCACAATCGGGACTTAGAATTTCCATTGCTAAGAAGACTGAGCTAAATTAACTGAGTCGGGTCAGGTGTTACTACCTTTTTTTTTGGGCCACATTTGTTAGGAAAATCATGCGATCGTTAAGTGAATCATGCACTTACGACCTTCCTTGCCACAGTTGTTCAGTGAATCGCTGCAGTGGTTCAGTGAGTAACCCGGTTGTTAAGTGAATCTGACTTCCCCGTTGGCTTTGCTTGTCAGGTCGTCGCCAAAACGGGACTGCGTGACCCCGGGACGCTTCAACCATCATAAGTCGTGTCCATATGTTGCTCATGTGACCGTGAAGATCCCGCAAAGGTCATAGGTATGGAAAAAACAGTCATGTCACTTTTTAAAGCGCTGCTGTAATGGTCACTAAAAGGACTGTTGTAAGTCAAGGACTGTGTATATTTCTTCTCGTGTGTGAACATCTGCAGTAGGAGGCTTTCCTACATTTTACTAATCAAACGTTGTGTAACCATCGGCCTTTTAAATACTGACATGACTTTTAGACTAGTGCTTAAAATCTGGTGTTTTTTAGCGTGTCTGTAGATGTATCTTGGCGTAAAGCCTCATGCCAATTCATGCGTGAGCTCTTTGGAAAGAAGAAACAAGTCAGCCTGCATGTTACTACAGGTTCCTCCCAACTATTGCCACAAAGAATAGGGACTTAGAGACTTGCTTGGGAAAATAATACAAACAATTGTAGCCAAATGTAGGCACCATGAGAATATTATCTGCCGGACAAAACTCCTCATTGGAGACAGGAAAGGCATCCAGCCATTTAAACACTCTGCTAGCTCCATTCAGACTCCACTCCGCAAGGGATTATATGGGTTCGTTAAAAGATGATGATGATGAATTGTAGCCAGATAATTTCTACCAGGAGCTCCCAACTAATACTTAACATTCTACAAAGGCAGTGGTAAGCTGCTGCTGCCGGTTCCTACCAGTTCGGGGAAACTGGTAGTTGTGCCCTGCAGGTGGCCCACCTGGGCCCACCCGCTCACCCGGGGGCAATCCCGTCCGATATCGCTGTGTTTTTTGACGCCGCACACATGTCCGGAAGACATGCGTGAGCGAATTGCCGTGTTTTTTGATGCCGCACGCATGTGTGAACTGCACACGCGAGCAAATTTTGTGTACGCTCACATTTCCAGTGCTGGGCGAACCAGTTGTTACAGTATGTGATGCCACCACTGTAGAAAGGGAGAATTTTTCTCTGGATACAGAGAGAAATTATATCACAAAGGATATGAAGCCGATGAAACCTCTGCATACAGAGAGAAATAACATTTGTTCTCTCGTATAATGCCAAGGATTTATTATTTTATTTTATTTTTGTTTATTCAACATTGTATTTAGAGACCACTTATCTTCCTCATACGACAGCGTTCAAACAGACATAAAAACATACAACAACTGTGACTGCAGATAGCCGTTGACTTAGAACAGTTTGTTTAGTGACCATTCAAAGTTATAACGGCCCTGAAAAAAAGTGCCTTATTTTTCACACTGTTGCAGCATCTGTGCAGATTGTCACATGATCAAATTTCAGGCTCATGGCCACTGACTCGTACTTATGACGGTTGCAGCGTCCCCCAGGGTCACGTGATTCCCCCTTGTGCGACCTTCTGACAAGCAAAGTCAAAAGCCAGATGGACTTAACAACCGTCTTACTAAGTGAATTAACTGTCGTCATTCACTTAATATCCATGCCAAGGAAGGTACTTAAGGTACGTCTCGCTATGCGACAGGAAAGCTTGGGCTCCATTGTGGTTGTAAGTCGAGGATTGCCTGTATTGTAATAACAGTTAAAAGCAAGAATAAATGAAAATTATTATCATCAATAAAGGGGAATATTTGTAGCTGAGGGTTAAAACGGAGGGTCCCTGGTGCTCTCTGAGTTTGTTGTTTTCTTGTAGATGTTTCATTAGCCAAACTTGTGCTGGTAAGGTGCTTACTCCTTACTCCCTACTAGCACTGATGATGTTACTTAGTTGGGTAATGAAACGTCTAACAGAAAACAAGCAAGCTCAGAGAGCACCAAGGACCCCTCAAATATTGTCCTAGAGTAGTATTATAAAAGCTAACTTGAAACATTAACTCGGGGCTTCCCAAACCAGGGGAAATTATCCAAATTTAAAAAGTAGTTTTTCTTTCGGTATAACATAAACATAACCCAATCCCAATAGGGACATTTGGATTCACCAGAAGTGAATTTTTTAACCCGATTTACCTACATCGGGTTAAAAATAAAAAAGATAAGCTGTTTTGGAAATGAAGTAAACCATTGGGGAAGCATTGCATTAACTCAGGGGTCAGCAACCTGCAGCTCTGGAGCCGCATGTGGCTCTTTCACCCCTCTGCTGCGGCTCTGTCACTCAAAATATGCGTCTTTTCAACCCCCAGTAGGCCAACCATGGATAAATCCAAGAAAAGAAAAGTTTCAGAAGAAAACAGAATGTTTATTTCAATTACATATGCTAGTTTTGTGGCTGCTCGAGAAATAGTCAGACACGGGAAGGGTTTTTGTGGCTCCCGGTGGTTTTTTTTCTGTGGGAAACGGGTCCAAATGGCTCTTTGAGTGTTTAAGGTTGCAGACCCCTGCATTAACTCAACAATCTCTCCTGGCCTCAAAAGCTCTACAAAAAAATAAATAAAAATCTCTGGTATATTTTTGTTGATTTAGACCTGTGTTTATTTACAATAGTTTCTGTTGATGTTTCTATCCAGCTAGCTCACAACGTTTCCAAAATGTGGATCCAGGACACGCTGCATGAAAAATATAATGCTCCACAAAATAAACTCTTAAATCCGTTCGGAATATGAACGCATGTAGGAAAATACCCTGCATGTTTTCTTCCAAAAAAAATAAATAAATAAAACCTTTTTGACACTTCTGTCGTTTAGATCAGTGTTTCTCAACTATTGGCAACTTTAAGACCGGTGGACTTCAACTCCCAGAATTCCCCAGCCAGTCGTGCATTTGTCAGAAATGGTGTAGGACAGTGATGGTTTCTTTTTGCCGTTGCGTGCCAAAAGCAGGGGGAGCGTGGGGGGGGGGTCGTGCACATGCGTGCCCACACCCATAATTCAATGTGTCCTGCCCCCCGCACATGCTTGCGTGACCCCCCCCCACAGGCTCCCCCCACTTTTGGCACGGTGGGCCCCATAGGCCCATTTTTTACTCTCCCCAGGCTCCAGAGGCTTTCTTGGAGCCTGGGGAGGGTGAAAACAGCCTTCCCCATCCCCCTGGAGGCCCTCCGGAGGCCGGAAACAGCCCGTTTCCCGACTTTTGGCGGGCCCGGAAGGCCCAAAAATAAGCTGGCTGGCGCGCACATGCGTGCTGGAGCTGACCTCGGGAAAAGCTCGCATACCCACAGATATAGTTCCACCTGCCACCTGTGGCACGCGTGCCATAAATTCACCATCATGGGTGTAGGATCTCCTGCTTGGGCCGGGGGGGGGGTTGGACTAGATGACCTACAAGGTCCCTTCCAACTCTGTTAATCTCTAATCTAATCAACATTGGCAATTTGAAGAGGTCCAAGGTTGAGAGACACTGGTGTACATTTTTTTTTTTTTTTTTTTTTTTTTTATCTTCAAGATTATTATTTATTTATTTATTTATTGGTTCGATTTATATGCCGCCCTTCTCCGGAGACTCAGGGTGGCTTACAATGCGTTAAGCAATAGCCTTCATACTTTCTTTTTTTTTTTTTTTTATTGAAAAGGTTTTCAAATACAAATTTTTCCCCCTTTTTCCCCCCCCTCCCCCCCCTCCCTAACCCCCCCTCCCCACCCTTCCCCCCCTGTGACTTCTTCGTAACAAAAAAAAACCCTAATTCATAACAGATTACTTACTCCCTCCTCAAAATACTGACCTTTACTTACTAAAAGTATTATAAATCCCCCTTTATCCATTCATTTCAGAAAAGAAGAAGAGAAAAAAAAAACAAAACAAAAAAAAACAAACACATTATACTATAACTATTATAAAATAACTCTAATTTAGCATAATAGTGTTTTATATCTATGCATTATTGCAACAATTCAAAACCACCTTCCACTTTAAAACTATACAATAAGTCCTACTTTAATAACATTTCAAAGCGGGCTCCCCATAAAATCTAATTTAACATTTATTCCACTCTATCCATTTCCTCCACTCCCCTAAATGTATCACTTAAAAATCCCTTTTCTTAAACTAATCAGTCTGTAGCTAGCTTATTCACCCACTGTCTTACAAATTTACCATACACAACAATTCTTGATATCTTTAATTCACTGCCCACACTACTTAAAAATATATATATATATATATTCCATTATATCTAAATAAAAAAAGAAAAGACAATAACTTTAAATTTATAGTCCATATAATATCTTCTTGAAGTCTTTCCACTGGATTGTTAAAACCAACATCCATAATAGGGTGACATAGCTTGCGGATGCAACAGTTTATTCAAGATCTCCAATCATATCTGCCCCCATCAGTAGTAAACATCTTCTTATATATATAAAAGTAAAAACAACCACCCGAGTGACATTATAATTGTATTCCATATAATAATAATTGTGGATTTCATCAGGATTATTAATTTCCATCATCGTATTGGGTAACAACCCGATCTTCTGCATGTCCCAATGTGATTCTCTTGCCTTATAATTCAAGATAATTATAATATATTTATCAACACAAAAAGAAGTTTCAAAATAGATAATTCAAAACCATCAATTTGAGGCTCTTTCCATGTCCCAAAATTACGGCAATGCAGAGATCTGCCACTATCCTCAGGATGATATTGACCAATATGTCGCCTCCTCTATGTTTTCACATAATCATTCATATTTTAAAATCACTGGCTTCACTGTTGCTTGGGTTAGAAATTTCTATTTTTGTACAACCTATTTCTTTTTTTGTTTTCTTTTTGTGGGTTTGACCTCCATCCTAATTTTTTGTGTCTCGCATTTCTTTTTTATCCCTTGTATATCCTCTAATTGGTTTCCATGCTTGTCCTTGCCTTGATAAGTCATCACATTAAAATCAGATGGCACTTCTCTCAAATTTGTAGATAATCCTGGTGTACATTTTTTAATCCCATTTTTGTATACCATTGCTAGATTTCACAGACTTCTGAAATTAATGCAATGCCCACCATTTTCAAAATCCCTGGGAGAAAACACCCGTGCATTTGATTCATCCCAAAGTAATTTTACCTGCGCAGTATCTTTACGGTGATATAATTATTTGTACCTCTTTTTCCACCTGTCTCCTCCCTGTTAACGACTAGATTTTCTGAAGTTTGGCTAAAATTAAAATAATAATAATAATAAGCTTGGGCCCGTCCCAACCACAACATTATTTCCTGCCGAAATGCCTTTCTGGTCCATTTTGTAAACGCTGATGATTTTGCAAAATTATTTCAGGAATCTAGTTAGGCAGCTGAGTTCTGCGGTTTGCTAAGCAGAAATGGGACACGCCCTGGAAATTTATTTAAGAAACTCACTGATAGGGATAGGGGTGTGTGAGGAAAGCGGTTTACACCCTGGGAATGAATATTTGCCATGCCGTAGTGCTGTGTTTCCCAACCATGGCAACGGGAAGATGTAGGGACTTCAACTCCCAGAATTCCCCAGCCAGCCAAGAATTCTGGGAGTTGAAGTCCACACATCTTCAAATTGCCAATGTTGATTAGATTGCATTAACAGAGTTGGAAGGGACCTTGTAGGTCATCTAGTCCAACCCTCTGCCCAAACAGGAGACCCCACACCATTTCTGACAGAGGGCAGTTCAGTCTCTTCTTGGAAGCCTCCAGTGATGAAGCTCCCACAGCTTCTATATAACAGAATAACAGAGTTGGAAGGGACCTTGGAGGTCATCTAGTCCAACCCCCTGCCCAAACAGGAGACCCCACCCCATTTCTGACAGAGGGCAGTCCAGTCTCTTCCTGAAAGCTTCCAGTGATGAAGCTCCCACAACTTCCGAAGGCAACTTCTGTTCCATGGGTTGATTGTTCTCACGGTCAGAAAATTTCTCCTTATTTCCAGGTTGAATCTCTCCTTGGTCAGTTTCCATCCATTCTTCCTTGTCTGGCCTTTGGGGGCTTTGAAAAATAGCTGGACCCCCTTCCTCCTCTCTGGGGCAGCCCCTCAAATACTGGAAGATGCTCTCCTGTCTCCACTGGTCCTTCTCTTCACTAGACTAGACATAACTTAGTTCCTGCAACAATTATAATTCTTTTTTAGGTAACCAAAGTGGGTTGCATGCCACCTGGCTGGCAAGACGCCTTCAGAGCACTGTCAAAAATCATTCATTTACTTATTTCATGCCCTCTCCTTCCCTCGCCAGCGATCCGCATGTCGTTCATCAGGAGCTGCCCGGTTTTTTGCAGCCGTCCAACGTGATTTGCAGCCAGCCCCCGAGCCAAGAAGTGGGTCAGGCAGGCCACAGTTTGACAGGGGGTGGGGTGGGGGGGGAATATTAGCAGCAGGCGAGGTTGCTATTCCAAATATTTCACCTTTGGCATTCAGAGGCTGAAGGCCTAGTTTGTCTTCTGCAAAACATCGAGGGGCGGCTGGGATTAGAAGAATGTTCTTGGCCTGGATAATTAAAGGGGCCCCGATAAGATGTTTTTTCTAGAGATATTCCAGCTGTGGGACAAGGCTGCCCTCCTGTCCCATCCAGAGACAGGCAAGCAACCCCTAAAAAAAGGGAAGGACCCAGAGATGCTTTAGAGCAGGGGGTCTCCAATCTTGGCAACTTTTAAGACTTGGGGACTTCAACTCCCAGAATTCCTCAGCCAGCAAAGCTTAAAGTTGCCAAGGTTGGAGACCCCTGCACTAGACCACTGTTTCTTACCTCAGCTACTTTAAGAGGTGCGGACTTCAACTCCCAGAATTCCAGGAGGCTGGCTGGGGAATTCTGGGAGTTAAAGTCCACATACTTAAAGCATGCTGGCTAGGGAATTCTGGGACTAGAAGTCAATCCATTTTAAAACATGCTGGCTGGGGAATTCTGGGAGCTGAAGTCTACATACTTAAAGCATGCCAGCTGGGGAATTCTGGGAATAAAAGTCAATCCATCTAAGCATGCTGACTGGAGAATTCTGGGAACTGAAGTCCACCCATCTTAAAACATGCTGGTTGGGGAATTCTGGTAATGGACGTCCCTCTTAAAATATGCTGGCTGCGGAATTCTGGGACTAGAAGTCAATAAGAGCCTTGATAGTACAGTGGTCTACGCACCCTGTTATTAACACAGCTGCCTGCAATTTACTGCTGGTTCAAATCTCTCCAAGGCTCAAGGTTGACTCAGCCTTCCATCCTTTCTAAGGTAGGTGAAATGAGGACCCAGTTTGTGGGGGCAATAAACTGACTTTGTATAAAATATACAAAAGTATGAAGGCAATTGCTTAACGCATTGTAAGCCGCCCTGAGTCTCCGGAGAAGGGCGGCATATAAATCAAATTAAAAAAAAAAAAATCCATCTTAAAACATGCTGGCTGGGGAATTCTGGGAGTTGAAGTCCACATACTTAAATCATGCTGGCTAGGGAATTCTGGGAATAGAAGTCAATCCATCTTAAAACATGCTGGCTGGGGAATTCTGAGAGTTGGAGTCTACCAAGGTGGAAAAACCCTGGTTTAGCAGCTCTCTGAAGGTTCCTTACCTTCTAGGATCCTCTTAACAGGATGCAATCCTACTGAATTTATGAGATCTACTTCTGAGGGAAGAAGTGAAATGAAAGGAGCTGTTGGTTTCAATTCCCCAAAGATATTTTAAGATCTGTTCTCCTCCTTCCCTAATATCCGTTCCTCAACCGCTTCGATTGGGGTTTCCCCGCCTTCTTTCTTGGGGGGGGGGGCTTTAGATTCTTCTCCAACTTTTAAAAGTAGCTTTCTTTTTTTTAAGTCCATGGAACCACAGGTCTCTTCACCTAACTTCAGGTTCACCAACCCCAAATGTTCAACTATTTGACCCAAATGCCAGCTTCTTTCCATATGCTATGCTGCAAAAAAAAAAAAAAAAAAAAAAAAAAATCTAACCAGGTTTCCAGCTATTTAAGTTTTACACGTCGCGTCCATCTGCTACCACGCTTCTCACTAACTTGGCTTAATTAGGGTTTAATTAACTATTTAAGGCTCTCGGGCTGTAAAAGCAAGGCTAAATCAATCTAAATGAAGTCGGTAATAACAGCGTGCTGTGTAAAACAGGCGTGTCCAACAACCTTGGCCACTTTAAAATCTGTATGGCCGGCTGGGGATTCTGGGAGTTGAAGTCCACAGGTCTTAAAAGTGGCCAAGGTTAGATATCTCTGGTGTAAAAGAAAACAAGGCCCTATTTTTCCATCCGAATTCAACGATAATTCCGTGGTGGAGAAATAAACAAAGGTTTTCTTGCAACGTATTGAAAAAAAAAAATTAAAAAATTTATAGTTGGTTAAATAAGAGGAAGAATGCCAAAAACAAGGGGATAACGAATGTCTGGAAATGTATATATCAATGTATATCAATGTATCAATGTATATTGAATTTGCGAATGTAATATAGGTTTATTAATACATACATAGGTGTTTAGGAAGTAAAATACGGTATACTTGATATATAATGAAATAGGATATATGTAAATTTGTATATAGATCAAGGAATAGATTACTTATTAACTTGATTTAGATGCAAATGTTAGAAACCAGAGACGCTGAGCAATGTCCATTGTTTTACTTTTTAAAACTAATGAAATATTTTTATTTATTTTTTTAAATTTGATTTATATGCCCCCCTTCTCCGGAGACTCAGGGCGGCTTACAATGCGTTAAGCAATAGCCTTCATACTTTTGTATATATTTATACAAAGTCAGCTTATAGCCCCTACAAACGGGGTCCTCAATTTACCTACCTTAGAAAGGATGGAAGGCTGAGTCAACCTTGAGCCTGGTGAGATTCGAACTTACTAATTGCAGGCAGCTGGAGTTAAATTACAATGCATTAGTCTGCTGAGCTATCCAAGCTCCTTTTAAACTAAAATTTAATTTAAAAAAAATTAAAAAGTTATTTTCCTGGGATTTGCAAAAAAGGGTAGAGAAAGAAAGGGGAAGCCAAACTGTAAAGGAAAAGAAGATGCAAACAGGTCAAATCTGCCCTAATGGGAGGTTTACCCTTGGAAGGAAGCCAAGCCAGGAAAAGATCAATATGCAAAGCAAGAGGTTGTGTGTGTGGCATTGTTGAACAACAAACGCGGCGGGCATACACACCCCACAAGGTAAATAGAAAAGTTGCGATAAACGAAAGTGCTTCCAAGCCGCAAGAGAACCAGGAACTAAATATCTGTATGCACAAGGTGTACAATAGGCTTTGTTGATGCCCGCCCCAAATAGCCCGTTTTCCCCAAAGGATGGTGTGGCTACCACACTTGGAAGTGAGCCCGGTGTTGCATCATCAGGAAATAGGTCCATATTGGTTAAGAATCAGAGTTGGAAGGATTCCCAGAAGGCATCTAGTCCAACTTCTGTGCTCATGGCATCACAGTGTCTCTGCTAGATGGACATCTTGCTGATGACCTCATACCGAGTCCAGTTTTGGTCACCACGGCACAAAAATGAGGTTTAGATTCTCAAGTGGCTCAGGTTGAGAAACGAAGGAATTCTGGAAGTTGAAGTCCACCTGTCTTCAAGTTGAGAAACGGAGGAATTCTGGGAGCTGAAGTCCACCTATCTTCAAGTTGAGAAACGGAGGAATTCTGGGAGTTGAAGTCCATCTATCTTCAAGTTGAGAAACGGAGGAATTCTGGGAGTTGAAGTCCACCCATCTTCAAACTGCCCAGGTTGAGAAATGGAGGAATTCTGGGAATTGAAGTCCATCTATCTTCAAGCTGCCCAGGTTGAGAAATGGAGGAATTCTGGGAGTTGAAGTCCATCTATCTTCAAGCTGCCCAGGTTGAGAAATGGAGGAATTCTGGGAGTTGAAGTCCACCCATCTTCAAACTGCCCAGGTTGAGAAACGGAGGAATTCTGGGAGCTGAAGTCCACCTATCTTCAAGCTGTCCAGGTTGAGAAATGGAGGAATTCTGGGAATTGAAGTCCATCTATCTTCAAGCTGCCCAGGTTGAGAAATGGAGGAATTCTGGGAGTTGAAGTCCATCTATCTTCAAGCTGCCCAGGTTGAGAAATGGAGGAATTCTGGGAGTTGAAGTCCACCCATCTTCAAACTGCCCAGGTTGAGAAACGGAGGAATTCTGGGAGCTGAAGTCCACCTATCTTCAAGCTGCCCAGGTTGAGAAATGGAGGAATTCTGGGAGTTGAAGTCCATCTATCTTCAAGCTGCCCAGGTTGAGAAATGGAGGAATTCTGGGAATTGAAGTCCATCTATCTTCAAGCTGCCCAGGTTGAGAAATGGAGGAATTCTGGGAGTTGAAGTCCATCTATCTTCAAGCTGCCCAGGTTGAGAAATGGAGGAATTCTGGGAATTGAAGTCCATCTATCTTCAAGCTGCCCAGGTTGAGAAATGGAGGAATTCTGGGAGTTGAAGTCCATCTATCTTCAAGCTGCCCAGGTTGAGAAATGGAGGAATTCTGGGAATTGAAGTCCACCTATCTTCAAGCTGTCCAGGTTGAGAAATGGAGGAATTCTGGGAGCTGAAGTCCACCCATCTTCAAACTGCCCAGGTTGAGAAATGGAGGAATTCTGGGAATTGAAGTCCATCTATCTTCAAGCTGCCCAGGTTGAGAAATGGAGGAATTCTGGGAGTTGAAGTCCATCTATCTTCAAGCTGTCCAGGTTGAGAAATGGAGGAATTCTGGGAATTGAAGTCCACCCATCTTCAAGCTGCCCAGGTTGAGAAATGGAGGAATTCTGGGAGTTGAAGTCCACCCATCTTCAAACTGCCCAGGCTGAGAAACGGAGGAATTCTGGGAGCTGAAGTCCACCTATCTTCAAGCTGTCCAGGTTGAGAAATGGAGGAATTCTGGGAGTTGAAGTCCATCTATCTTCAAGTTGAGAAACGAAGGAATTCTGGGAGTTGAAGTCCAGCTATCTTCAAGCTGTCCAGGTTGAGAAATGGAGGAATTCTGGGAGTTGAAGTCCATCTATCTTCAAGTTGAGAAACGAAGGAATTCTGGGAGCTGAAGTCCACCTATCTTCAAGCTGCCCAGGTTGAGAAACAGAGGAATTCTGGGAGTTGAAGTCCACCTATTTTCAAGTGGTCCAGGTTGAGAAACACTTGATTGCATGTTGACCAGTGCTTAAAGGCTGATTACCCCATATCCATTCAGACAGTATTTCAAGACCGCTTGAAGATGTCTGGACTTCAATTCCCAGGATGCTTTTCAAGAAAGAGCAAGTTCTATTATAATTTATCCTCGCAGAAATATTTGACCGTCCACATTCCGGTGTCAGGCACGATTTATGGCTTTCTATCTAAGCTTGAATCTGTCTGGTTCGGGATGGGCCCGGCTTCTATGCGACAGAGAATATTTAAAATATCCCCATTGCTTAAGAAAGGGTTTACGAAAGTTTGCAGTGCAAACTATGTATGAATAAAGGGGAAATCTGCCTGGATTGGAACAAGGCTTCTCACGGGTTCGACTGTCAGTCTGGAACCCTTTATATTTATTTAAGCTGTTTGTATATTTACATTTTATATTTACGCTTTGCAAAATGAATCCCGGGTGATAAAAATATGAGTTTTCCCGTCCGTTTAATCCTGATGCACAAGCTTTCAAATACAGAAAGATTTCCACCGTCTGTTTAGCGATAGTTCTAAGTTATAACAACACTGAAAAAAGTGACTTATGACCACCAGTCCTCAGACTTGTGACCGTCACAATGTGGGCGCTTGATCATCAGAATGTATATGTGACAGTTCCGGCCACGTGATCTGCACTTGCAACTTTCCCAGCCGGCTTCTGACAAGCCAAGTCAATGAGGCAAGCCGGCTTCGTTTAACGACGGCGTGGTTCGCTTAACAGCTGCAGGGAATCACGTCGTAACCACAGTTGCAAAATCGGGCATGACTCTCTGTGACAACTGTCTTGCTTAGCAGCAGCAAGCCTGATCTCAATAAATCAAGGACCTGTCCCTAAAATATTCTCCAAGGGTGCTGATCTCCAAGGAGAATCTCTTCGGCAGGATTGCAAATTAACCCACGGTCCTCGACTTGCGACTAGAATTGAGTCCAACATTTTTGCCGCTAAACGAAACGTGTTAAGTGAATTTTGCCTCATTTTACGACCTTTCATGCCATAATTGTTAAGTGAACCACTGCAGTTAAGTTAGCAGTACGGTTTCTGATCATAGTGATAATTTCTCTATATCTCATTTTTTCTACGGTGATCAGTTTTGTATATCTCGTTTTGTCTACGTGTTTTCACTTTGCTTCTTTATACTGTAACTGCTATTCTAATAGCAAACCCTTCATCAAAATTATTGCATTAACTTCTTGTTTATATTATCTTTCCATTGATATATAATTTTATGGTACTACTCCAAAAAAACCACTTTCCCCAAAAGGTTTCCACAATTTTGGCCACTGCAACGCTGGCTGGGGGATTTGGGGAGTTGAAGTCCACTCATCTTCAAGCTACCAAGGTTGAGAAACACTGTTTTATACTGTGACTTTTTGGTCTGTCCCTAAAAGACCAACTCCACAGCCATTGCATGCCATCGTGGGCTTCTTCACGCCATAAACCCCCCCCCCCAAGTATTTCTGATTTGAGGGTACACACAGACACAGGAAACACCCCCATCCCCCCAAAAAAAGACTGCAATTGTTCTGTTGTTGTGGCAACTCTTGGGAAAAAAACGGAGACAAAAAGCACCACACCCAACTTTGTTCAACTGGAAAGAAGCCTCTGGCCAGGGTGGGGACGCCTGCCGGGATGACTCACAACCTACACACACACACACACACACACAAGAGGGAGCCTGAATCGATGGGGGTTTTTTTTGTTTCTTTTTGCAACCGCAATGCAAAAAAGGAAAAAAAAAAAAAAAAAAAGAATCATCGGAAAAAAATAGAACCTGCAATTATTCCTGCTTTTGTTGCTATGTATCATGATTGTGTTTACTTAGCTGTTAACATTTCTATTGTGCCCTTGTCTTACTTAAGCTGATTAATATAGGCAGGAGTTGACAAATGAACAGAGTCGGAAGGGACCTCGGAGGTCATCTAGTCCAACCCCCCCCCATCTAAGCAGGAGACTCTACACCATTTCTGACAGATGGCAGTCCAATCTCTTCTTTAAAGCCTCCAGGGATGAAGCTCCCAGAACTTCTGAAGGCAACTTCTGCTCCATGGGTTGATTGTTCTCACTGTCAGAAAATTTCTCATTTCCAGGTTGAATCTCTCCTGGATCAGGTTTTTTTTAAAAAAAAATTTGATTTATATGCCGCCCTTCTCCGGAGACTCAGGGCGGCTTACAATGCGTTAAGCAATAGCCTTCATACTTTTGTATATATTTATACAAAGTCATCTTATTGCCCCCACAATCTGGGTCCTCATTTAACCTACCTTAGAAAGGATGGAAGGCTGAGTCAACCTTGAGCCTGGTGAGAGTCGAACTTACAGTAATTGCAGACAGCTGGTGTTAATCACAATGCTATTAGTCTGCTGAGCCACCAGGCCCAGTTTCCATCCATTCTTCCTTGTCTGGCCTTCAGGTGCTTTGGAAACTAGCTTGACCCCCTTTCCTCCTCTCTGTGGTAGCCCCCAAAATATTGGAAGGCTGCTATCATAGTGTCTATCGGTGGCAATTTTAAGAGCTGCGGACTTCAACTCTGACTGGGGAATTCTGGGAGTTGAAGTCCACAGGTCTTAAAAGTTGCGAAGGTGGGACACACGGACACACACCCTGGTGTAAAAAAAACAAACAATGCCCCATTTTTCCATCTGAATTCATAAATAATTTCAGTGGGGGAGAAATAACGAAGGTTTTCTTGCAACTCGTTTGGAAAAAAAATATGTATTTTCCTGGCTGGGGAAATTCTGGGAGTTGAAGTCCACAGGCTCTTAAAAGTTGCCAAGGTGGGACACATATGCCCCCGCTCCCAGGTGTAAAAGAAAACAATGCCCCATTTTTCCATCTGAATTCATAGTGGTGGAGAAATGATGACGATCTTATTGCAACCATTCCCTGGGGAGAATGGATTTTCCTGGGATTTGCATTGCTGGCTGGGGGATTCTGGGAGTTGAAGTCTTAAAAAGCTGCCCAAATCGGACACTCCTGGCTTTTTAAAAAAAAATCCTATTTCTTCTCACAACATTCCTGCAAGTTTGGTTAGAGACTCTGCCTGTTGGTTTGTCCTTTGAATCTTCGCATGAAGGGTTAAGCCTTAATATTTGCATTCGTTCACTTTCCCTGGGACTCGCCTAAGGCTCCTGCTCGTAAAATAAAACCCAGAAGGAGTAACCGCCTACCTTCCTTCCTTCCTTGCTAGAAATTCCTTCCCTCTCACTATTTGCCCATAATAAATCACCCCTCTGGGTACCGCTTTCCCTCCCCACTCCCCACTTCCACTGGGAAAGAGCCAGCTCACACAATGACTCATGCAGAGTTGCGACACAGGAGGAGCGTTCTCTGCAAATCGGTTGAAGGAGAATTACTGGCCTCCTCCCTTCCCCGGATCGGGAGAAAACTGAAGGGTAGGGAATGCCAGAGATGTGATTCACGCCCGATTTGCAACGGTCAGTCTCCAACCCGAATCCGGAATTCTTTTCCAAACGGATTTCTCGCGCCTCGTAAAGCTGTCAATCAGAATAGACCTGGAAGGGACCTTGGAGGTCTTCTAGTCCAGCCCCCTGCTCAAACAGGAGACCCCATACCATTTCAGACAGGTGGCTGTCCAGTCTCTTCTTAAAAGTCTCCAGTGATGGGGCACTCACAATTTCTGGTGGCAAGCTGTTCCACTGGTTAATTGTCCTCACTGTTAGGAAGTTTCTCCTTCATTCCAGATTGCTTCTCTCCTGGATGAGTTTCCATCCGTTGCTTCTTGTCCTGCCTTCTGGTGCTTTGGGAAATAAGTTGACCCCTTCCTCTTCTTTGGGGCAGCCCCTCAAATATTGAAATACTTCTGTCAGGTACCCCCTATTCCTTCTTTTCTCTACACTCGCTAAACCCAATTCCTGCAACCGTTCTTCGTATGTTTTAGTCTCCAGGCCTTTTAATCCTCTTAGTTGCTCTTCTCTGCACTTTTTCCAAAGTCTCAACATCTTTTTTGTAATGTGGGGACCAAAACTGGATGCAGAATTCCAGGTGTGGCCCTTACTAAGGCTTTATAAAGCAGTATTTATTTATTTATTTATTTATTTATTTATTTATTTATTTATTTATTTATTTATTTATTTATTTATTTATTTATCATTCATTCATTCATTCATTCATTCATTCATTTATTTATTTTTAAATTTGTATACCGCCCTTCTCCCTGAGGACTCAGGGCGGTGAACAGCCAAAATAAAAACATAAACTACAAACATCAAAATACAATTAAAAAGATATATTAATACTTCACACGATTTTGATTCTATGCCTCTGTTTATACAATCAAGGATTGTATTCGAATTTTTGGCTGCTGCCGCACACGGCTGGCTCGTGTTTAAGTGATCGCAAAGGGGGATCACTTGATCCCAGGACACTGAAACGGTCATAAATATGAGTCAGTTGCCGAGTGTCTGAATTTTGATCACGTGACTATGGGGATGCTGCAATGGTTGTAAGTGTGAAACACGGTCATAAGTCACCTTTTTCCAGTGCTGCTGTGCCTTCGAACAGTCACTAAATGAACTAGTTGAAAGTTGAGGATGTTATTTTACATTATTTCTGCCGTTTCTCGTGTTTGGCTACGTTTCTCTTCTGGTTTTCACCGTTAGCTGCCAAGAGGCATGGCTCTCGAGAATGGCAGATGTAAAAAGGTGTTAAATCAATACATAATAAATTAATAATCTAATGCAATGCGTAATGTAATTAATATAATATATTAAACTAATATAATACATAATGAATTAATAAATAAATGCATAAGCAACACCTGCATCCAGTTTTGGTCCCCACATTACAAAAAATAGGTTGGGACTTTGGAAAAAGTGCAGAGAAGAGCAACTAAGATGATTAAAAGGCCTGGAGACTAAAACATACAAAGAACGATTGCAAGATTTAGGTCTGGCCAATCTAGAGAAAAGAAGAATTAGGGGTGACATGATAGCAGTCTTCCGATATTTGAGGGGCTGCCCCAAAGAAGAGGAAGGGGGCCAAATTATTCTCCAAAGCACAAGAAGGCCGGACAAGAAACAATGGATGGAAACTAATCAAAGAGAGAAGCAATCTGGAATTAAGGAGAAACTTCCTGACAGCGAGGACAATTAACCAGTGGAACTGCTTGCCACCAGAAGTTGTGGGTGCTTCATCCCTGGAGGTTTTTAAGAAAAGGTTTGGACGGTCACCTGTCTGGAATTATGTAGGGCAGTGGATGGCTAACCTTTTTGCCGTCATGTGTCAAAAACGGGAGGAGCGCATGTGCGTGCATGCCCACACCCATAACTTAATGTGCCCCACCCCCCCAAGCATGCGCGCGTGACCCCTCACGCTCTCCCTGCATTTGGCACATGATGGTCTGGTGGGCCTGGTAGGCCTGTTTTTAGCCCTCCCCAGGCTCCAGAGCCTTTCTTGGAGCCTGCGGAGGGTGAAAACGGCCTTCTCCACTCTCCCGGAGGCCCTCTGGAGACCAGAAACGGCCCGTTTGCCAACTTCTGGTGGGCCCATAAATCAGCTGGCCGGTGCATGTATGTGTGCCGGAGCTGAGCTAGGGCAATGCTCGCGCGCCCATCAATATGGCTCTATGTGCCACGTGTGCCGTAGGATGTAGGGCCTCCTGTTTGAGCAGGGGTTGGACTAGAAGACCTCCAAGGTCCCTTCCAGCTCTATTCTGATTGAAATGGCCTTCTGCAGATTATCAAATCAAATTCCAATTTTACCAATGTCCATCGCACGCGGTGGTCAACCAAGGCACGCTCCCAGGGAGTGCCTGCCAAGCTGCGTGCCACAGCAACAACCAACAAACCCCACAGAAACTACCAGAAGACGTCAAGGGCATCCTACAAGTTTAACCGTCTGCAGAAACTTCCTCCCAGCTATCGTTCAAAGAGGCAGCCTCTCTCTCTCTCTACGCCTTAACCAAGATTGCTAACCACGTTTTGAAGCCATTTCCATGCACCTTAAGCGCAAAGAGGTCACAATTGCAAATAGATCGAAGGGAGAGAGAGGCACAGAAGATACCGAATAATAGAATTGGAAGGGGCCTTCTAAGTCCAACCCCCTAGTCAAACAGGAGACCGTATACCATTTTGGACCAATGGTTCTCTTCTTAAAAACTTCCAGCGATGGAGCACCTACAACTTCTGGTGGCAAGCTGTTCCACTGGTTAATGGTCCTCCCTGTTAGGAAGTTTCTCCTTATTTTTAGGTTGTTTCTCTCCTTGATCTCTCCTTTGATTTAAGTTGGGCTTCAACTCCCATAATCCTTAGCCAGAGCATCCAATGGAGATGAGGGCAAGAGGCCTTGGTAGTACAGTGGTTTAATGCACCCTGTTATTAACACAGCTGCCTGCAATTTCTGCAGGTTCGAATCTCACCAGGCTCAAGGTTGACTCAGCCTTCCATCCTTTCTAAGGTAGGTGAAATGAGGACCCAGTTTGTGGGGGCAATAAGCTGACTTTGTATAAATATACAAAAGTATGAAGGCTGTTGCTTAACGCATTGTAAGCCGCCCTGAGTCTCCGGAGAAGGGCGGCATATAAATCAAATTAAAAAAAAAAAAAAAAGAGGAAACAGCTGGACTCGACAAGAAAACTCCAGCTGGAAGGTTGACTGATTTTTAGACACAGGTTCCTCCTTTTCTTATAAGTCACCTTGTCCCATTCTCCTCCTCCCACCGATCTGAAAAGGCTCACTTTTTGGGGAAAATACAGGTAGTCCTCGAGTTACGACCACAATTGAGCCCAAAAATGTACAGTATGTGGCTAAGTAAAACATTCGTGAAGTGAGTTTTGCCCCATCGCAACGACTTTTCTTGCCACGGTTATTAAGAGAATCACTTGCAGTTGTTCAGTTAGTTCCACGGTTGTTAAGTGGATCCGGTTATTTTGCTTGTCAGAAGGTCGCAAAAGGGAATCACATGACCCCTGGACGCTACCACCGTCATAAAGATGAGTCCGTGGCCAAAGCGTCTGAATTTTGATCACGTGACCGCGGGGGAATGCTGTAACGGTCGTTAAGTGTGAAAGACAGCCATTAAGTCACTTTTTTCAGTGCTCTTGTAACTCTGAACCGTCACTAAATGAACTGTTGTAAGTCAAGGACTGCAGTAGTGCCCAAAATTGTGGAAACCTTTTGGGAAAAGTGTATTTTCTAAAACTTAGCTAATAACATCACTTTTTTTGGAGTAGTACCATAAAATTACATATCAATGGAAAGATAATTTAATCGAAAATGTAATGCAATAACTTTGATGAAGGATTTGCTATCAGAATAGCAGTTGCCGTATAGAGAAGAAAAGTGAAACACGTAGAAAAAACGAAATATACAAAAATGATCACCATAGAAAAAACGAGATATGCAAAAATTATCCCCATGTCAGTTAATACTTAGTTGGGTAACCTAAGTGATTCACTTAGCAACTGCAATGACTGTGATACGCTTAACCACCATGGCCAAAAATGCAGTAAAACTCAGGCACTTAACGATGGCCTTGCTCCGTGGTGGAAATCCTGACCTCAATCCGATCTGATTTCCCTGGTCGTAAATCGAGGACTGTCTGTAAGAATCATTCTCCAGCATTTGAGCCCCTCCTGAACTGCAAATTTTTAATTCTTTCCTGGGTTTTCCCTTCTAACTGAAATATGGGGGAGGCTGCTAATTTTTGGAGAGAAGATGCTTACAGAGGTTTGGCTCTGATTAAGTCCAAGTCTGTTTGCCCACCGAATGGGAGAATGTCGCTAATATTTTCTATCATTTGGAAAACATTTTTGAAAGATTTTGCTCATTTTCTGCTAAGGGAAAAAAATGCAGAGAAATTCCCCACCCCCGGACCCCAGGTTTCATCTAGAGGTAGTCCTCGACTTACAACGGTTCATTTAGTGACCATTCAAAGTCATGCACCCCCACCCCACCCCATGCAGACTTCCAAAATATGCTCAGTCAACCTGTCATACACGGGAAATCAGGAGTTGAGGTGGTTCAGATCAATACAGGTAGTCCTGGACTTACAATCGTTCATTTAGTGACCATTCGAAGTTACAATGGCACTGAAAAAAGTGACTTAGGGCCATTTCTCACACTTACGACCGTTGCAGCATCCCCACGGACACGTGATCAAAATTCAGATGCTTGACCACTGACTCACATTTATGACCGTTGCAGGGTCACGTGATCCCCTTTTGCGACCTCCGGACGCAAAAAGTCAGCGGGGAAGCCAGATTCACATAACAACCGGGTTATTAGCGTGTCAGTTGCAGCGATTCACTTAACAACTGCGGCAAAGAAAGGTCGCAAAACGGGCCAGAGCTCACTTAAGGAGCGTCTTCTGTTGCTTAGCAACAGAAATTTCGGGCTCCATTGTGGTCGTAAGTCGAGGACTACCTGTGTAATAGCTGCAGGCACAATAATCATATAATTTCCCCCTCCTGCCCCATCCAGAGTTTTAACAGATTAACAGAGTTGGAAGGGACCTTGTAGGTCATCTAGTCCAACCCCCAAAGTTATGACTTTGGAGTTTCGTGCCAGCTGATGCCCGGCCTTGGCAGCAGGGAGCCCGTTTAGCGAAGTCCGATCCTGGGAAATATTTGTTTGCGCCCAGCCAGTGAAAGAGGAGACAGACTACGCCAGGCAGCCCTGTCAATCACCCGGGCTTTGTGCCTCTCGCTGCTATTCAGCGGCCCAGCAGGCACGTGGTTGTGGCCTGCCTTGTATTTTTAGAAGCATCCCCTCTGCCTGGCAAGTTGGGAAGCGGGCAGGTTTTCTGGGAGAGAGATGATGAAGGCTTACCGGGAGAAAAAATGAGAACAAGCAAAACTTTGGGATCTCTGAATTGCCAAGGGATCCGGGAGCAAGAGAGAAAGAGAGATTCCAGGCAACATGATCCCTTATCTGGCCCTTTGCAAAAAAAGGAGCTCACTTCCAATATCTCAGGGGCTGCCCCAAAGAAGAATTTGTCTGAAGTGGTGCAGGGTTTCCTGCCTAAGCCGGGGGTTGGACTAGAAGACCTCCAAGGTCCCTTCCAACTCTGTGATTCCATTCTTCTGTGTTTGCAAGATGCGAGGAAGAACAGGTTGCGGGAATTTAGGTATGTCTCATTTACTGAAAAGAAGGACTAGGGGTGACATGATGGCAGTGTTCGAATATTTGAGGGGCTGCCCCAAAGAAGAGGGGAGGGTCAACTTATTTTCCAAAGCACTGGAAGGCAGGACAAGAAGAAGCAACGGGTGGCAACTAATCAAGGAGAGAAGCAACCTGGAATTAAGGAGAAATTTCCTGAGAGTGAGAACAATTAACCGGTGGAACAGCTTGCCACCAGAAGTTGTGGGTGCCCCCATCAATGGAGGCTTTTAAGAAAAGATTTGTCTGGAATGGTATAGACTAGATTTCAGTTCTATTATTTTGTTCTGTTCAATGGGAAAACTTCACACATATACACAGATATACACACAGAGAGAGACATACAGTACGCCCCCTCTCCATAAACTCTCTCTTTCTTTCCGTCTCTTTCTCTTTCCCTGCCTTCTCTCTCTCTCTCTCTCTCACTCACACAAGCAATGTCTAACCCGGTGCCCTTCGAATGGGCCAGGTGAAAATGTGTGAACTTCAGCTCCCAGAATTCCCCAGCCATAGTGGAGAATTCTGGGAATTGAAGTGCACACATCTGGAATTGCCCCATTGGGAAAAAAGCACTTTGATTTAGACCAGTGTTTCTCAACCTTACTCGTTTTAAAATGTGTGGTTTTCATGGCCAGTTGGGGAATTATGGAATTTCTAGTCCATCCATCTTAAAGCATGCTGGCTAGGGATTCTGGGAGTTGAAATCCAGCCATCCCAAATTATGCTGGCTAGCATAATTATGCTGGCTAGCATAATTTAACTCTGGAGTTAAAATCCACCTATCTTAAAGCATGCTGGTTAGGAGACTCTGAGAGTTGAAATCTGTCCCAAATTATGCTAACTGGGGAATTCTGGGAGTTAGTCCATCCATCTTAAAACTTGCTGGCTGGGGAATTGGACTAGAAAACCTCAATGGTCCTTCCAACTCTGTTATAAAGTTATTCATCTTGAAGCTTGCTGGCTGGGGGATTCTGGGAGTTAGTCCATCCATCTTAAAGCATGCTGGCTGGGGAATTCTGGCAGCTGAAGTCCACCGATCACGAAGCTTGCTGGCTGGGGGATTCTGGGAGCTGAAGTCCAACCATCTTAAAGCCTGCTGGCTGGGGAATTCTGGGAGTTGAAATCCACCCGTCTTAAAGGATGCTGCCTAGGGAATTCTGGGAGTTGAAGTCCAACCATCTTAAAGCTTGCTGGCTGGGGGATTCTGGGAGCTGAAGTCCACCCATCTTAAAGCATGCTGGCTGGGGGATTCTGGGAGTCCGTCCATCCATCTTTAAGTTGTCACGGCCGAGAAACATTGCATTCTGGAGCCCCACTTTTGCCAAGGCAACAGAGAAGGCGCACATATCAGTGGTTGGGGTATCTGGGTTAGAGTCTGCAGGCACCATCACCAGGTGAAAGCAAGCATCTCTTGATCCCAGCAGGACATCTGCCATTGTTTGTGTATACGGTGCGACGACAGACAGAGAAAACTGTCCTCCAGAAAGGACACAATAGGCAAGGATGCGCCGAGCGGAAAAAGGCTGGCGTTCCAGTTAATTCTCCATGATCAGCAGCGCTCCCGGGGACCCAGCGCAAAAACAGCGGGATCAGGTCACCGAGGCAAGGGGGGGCGGCGGGCGGGAGGAAAGATTCAGGGAAAATGGCTGAAACGGGACATTTGCAAATGCTGGTTGCCTTTTTTCCCAGGAAGGTGGTGAAGAGAGAAATAATCTTTCCTAGATTGAGCGCACGGAGAAGATTTCGGCTCGCCCCTGTGCAAGGATGCGAGGGCTTCTGCGCAAAATGTTACAGGCAGTCCTGGATTTACAACCGCTCGTTTAATGACCGTTCGAATTTGCAACAGCACTGAAAAAAATTATAACCAGTTTTTATACTTCTTATGACCGTTCCAGCATTCCCCACGATCAAAATTGGGACCCTGGGCAACCGACTCATATTTATGACAGTCGCAGTAACCTTCTGACAAGCATGGGGAAGCCCCATTCGCTTCAACAACTCTGTTCCTAACTTAATCACGGCGGTGATTCACTTAACAACGGTGGCAAGAAAGGTGGCAAAACGGGGCCAAATTCATTTAACAATGGTCTCGTCAGCAATGGAAATTTTGGGCCTGTATTGTTGTTGTAAATCGAGGACTACCTGAAGTCTACATTTTGGAAATGTCTTCAAGTGTAGTGACTAGAAAAGTGTGCAGATGAGACAGCTTATCAAGATTAGCTTTGCAGGTAAAAAGAAAATCACATGGATTGCATTCATACAACCCACTCGGCTTGGCTGGGAGATTTACATTTTGACTCTTGTAGGAACCATTCTCTTGCTTGGTAAACATTGTGCAAAACACTCTGTTAAGTGTGGCTTATCTATTTAGGCATTGCGTGTTGTGCGAATGCAGCTAAGGTGGTTTGCTCAAGGTTTAACCTTGCCTGTTGTTAAACCAAGGTCTCTCAATACGTTTAAGACAGTATTTCTCCATCTGGGCACTTCTAACATGCGTGGGCTTCGATTCCCAGAATTCCCTAGCCAGGATGATATAAGCTTCGAGCAAGCATGCTTGAAGTCTAGTGAAGAGAAGGACCAGGGGAGACAGGATAGCAGTCTTCCAGTATTTGAGGGGCTGCCCCAGCTATTTTCTAACGCACCTTTGAAGGCCAGACAAGGAATAATGGATGGAAACTGACCAAGGAGAGATTCAACCTGGAAATAAGGAGACATTTTCTGACAGTGAGAACAATCAACCCATGGAACAGAAGTTGCCTTCAGAAGTTGTGGGAGCTTCATCCCTGGAGGCTTTCAAGAAGAGACTGGACTGCCATCGGTCAGAAATGGTGTAGGGTCTCCTGCTTGGGTGGGGGGGGGTTGGACTAGATGACCTACAAGGTCCCTTCCAACTCTGTTAATCTGTCAAAGACGGGTGGACTTCAACTCCCAGCATGGCTGGCTGGGAAAATCTAGGAGTTGATTCAGAGATCTTAAAGCATGATGGCTAGGGAATTTTGGGAGTTGAAGTCCACCCATCTTCAAAGCATGCTGGCTGGGGAATTCTGGGAGGTGAAGTCCACACACCTTAAGAGTTGCCCAGGTTGAGAAATACCAGTTTTTAAAGAGTCAAGAATAGCAAAATATACCTTTCTCGTCCTGACACATAACTACATGAACAAACCAAACGCACTTTTATTTCTCCCGTTGCCCAAAGCCAAGATGGGGCCTCCAACTCTGGCTTTTGATCTTGGCTTGTATAGAAAGCCACATGCCAAAGTGCTGATTCAACGGCATTGCTATTTTAAATTTTAATTAATTGAATGTGCTGAATTTGTAAGGCCACCTACTCGTTCAACAACTCAAGGCAGCGGTACGGGGAAAGTCAAAACGGTTACGACAGGTTAACCCACCCTAATTTTCAAGGTGACAAAGCAGAAAAGTGATTCGGTCTACCAAAGATTCATATCTGAGCTGCGTTTTAATGAATTTAAGGTGGCGTGCATTTAATATGAATTGAATCCTCCTGAGATTTTTCTGCCCTGGTCTCATTTGAAGTTCTGGATGAGCCATGCTCCCAGCTGAAAAAACAGCTTTGCTGCACTTTTTCAGCATCAAATCCTGCCTTGTGAGCTGCCTGTGGTCCATTCACACATGCCTGCTTCGACAGAGAGCAAAATTCTCTTAAGATTCTGGCTTATTGTGCTGTATGAGTGTGAATGGCTCTAATGGTTAAGGCACTAGGCTAGAAACTGGGAGACCATGAGTTCTAGTTCCGCCTTTAGCCATGAACGTCAGCTAACTAACTTTCGGCCAATCACCAGGAGACGGTGAGTTCTAGTCCTACTTCAGCATGAAAGCTGGCTGGATGCCTTTGGGCCAATCACCAGGAGACCATGAGTTCTAGTCCCATCTAGATAGTGAGTTCTAGTCCCATCTTAGCCATGAAAGCTAGCTAACTAACTTTCGGCCAATCACCAGGAGATGGTGAGTTCTAGTCCTGCTTCAGGCATGAAAGCTGGCTGGATGCCTTTGGGCCAATCACCAGGAGACCATGAGTTCTAGTCCCATCTAGACAGTAAGTTCTAGTCCCATTTTAGCCATGAAAACCGGCTGAGTAACTTTGGACCGATCACCAGGTGACGGTGAGTTCTAGTCCTGCCTTATCTATAAAAGCCACCTGGGTGACTTTGGGCCAATCACCAGGAGACAGTGAGTTCTAGTCCTACTTCAGCATGAAAGCTGGCTGGATGCCTTTGGGCCAATCACCAGGAGACCATGAGTTCTAGTCCCATCTAGATAGTGAGTTCTAGTCCCATCTTAGCCATGAAAGCTGGCTGAGTAACTTTGAACCAATCACCAGGTGACGGTGAGTTCTAGTCCTGCCTTATCTATAAAAGCCACCTGGGTGACTTTGGGCCAATCACCAGGAGACAGTGAGTTCTAGTCCTACTTCAGCATGAAAGCTGGCTGGATGCCTTTGGGCCAATCACCAGGAGACCATGAGTTCTAGTCCCATCTAGATAGTGAGTTCTAGTCCCATCTTAGCCATGAAAGCTGGCTGAGTAACTT
The DNA here is from genome assembly GCF_059756535.1 of Pantherophis guttatus. Lineage (NCBI taxonomy): Eukaryota > Metazoa > Chordata > Lepidosauria > Squamata > Colubridae > Pantherophis > Pantherophis guttatus. The sequence goes on along the minus strand of NC_142080.1, from coordinate 10,726,856 downwards.
TGGGCCAATCACCAGGAGATGGTGAGTTCTAGTTCTACTTCAGGCATGAAATCTGGCTGGATGACTTTGGGCCAATCACCAGGAGACCATGAGTTCTAGTCCCATCTAGACAGTGAGTTCTAGTCCCATCTTAGCCATGAAAGCCGGCTGAGTAACTTTGGACCGATCACCAGGTGACGGTGAGTTCTAGTCCTGCCTTATCTATAAAAACCACCTGGATGAATTTGGGCCAATCATCAGGAGACAGTGAGTTCTAGTCCTATCTTAGCCATGAAAGCCGACTGAGTAACTTTGGGCCAATCACCAGGTGACGGTGAGTTCTAGTCCTGCCTTATCTATGAAAACCAACTGGGTGACTTTTTAAGCCAATCACTCTCTTTCAAGCCCAGCTCACCTCACAGGGTGGTTGTTGTGGGAAAAACAGGAAAAGGAAGGCGCGTTGAATACGTTCGCTGCCTTCAATCCTCTGTCAAAATAAACATGGCTGGCTGCAAATAAATAAAAACTGTATACCCACGACGGCATTTTCTGCTGGAAAAAAAAATTCAAATGTGGGTGAACAACTGAATCCCATGCAGCAGCCTATCCCCCAGTTTACAACTCCCAAAAATGTGGATTTTTCCCCTCCCTCCTTTTTCTGCCAGTAGAAACCCCCACCATTAAAGCTTGCCTTGTCGTTGCAACCTCCTATTTACAACCCCGTGGGATCTGCTCCGTTTGGACGCCCTGCAGGATAAGGCTAAAAAATATATTAAAAAAATTCCCACCCAGGCTGCAATCTGGTTTTAAGCAGCCGGTTTTCAGCAGCAGCAGGCAGCCGGTAGTGGTGACGTGAGTGGAAGGGAATGTCAGCATTTTTGGCAAAGGGTGGGTTTTCAAACGGGGTGGGGCAGCGCAGGGAGGGGTTAAGAGAGGGTGACATTGAGGAGAAGACCAGGGAGGGAACAGCTGGATTCTTAAGCTTGGTGAACGGCTTCACGCAATCCATTAAATCTGTGTTTTTCAAACTTGATCCCTTTTAAGATGGGGAGGACCACTGGTGGGATTCAGCCAGTTCGCACCGATTCGGGAGAACCGGTTGTTAACTTTCTAAGCAGTTCGGAGAACCGGTTGTTGGGAGAAATCTTATTTTGTTTTTATTCCACTTTATAGGGCTAATCCTGTAAGGAATTACAACATCCTGGTGTTGTTTCTAGCCTAATCTTTATTGCCCTGCTTACAGAAACTGCCTCTCTGGTTAACCCTTATTACATTGTAACAGCTAAGACGAAGCACCCATCGATGTGAGTGATGTCGAGTTGGCCATGCCCACACGGTCACATGATCACCAAGCCACGCCTACCCAGATGGTCATTAGGGCAGAGAACCAGTTGTTAAATTATTTGAATCCCACCACTGGGGAGGACTACAACTCCCAGAATTCCCCAGCCACTGCAACCGTCATAACACTACAACCGCAACTGACCCCCAAATTTATGTTGCTAAGTTACGTTAAATGAGTTTGCCCCATTTTATGACTTTCCTTGCCACAATTGTTAAGTGAATTGCTGCATTTGTTAAGTGAGTCACACACGGTCATGAAGCGAATCGGGCGATCAGAAGGTCGCAAAAAAGGGATCCCATGACCTCCAGGACACTTCGACCGCCATAAATACTGAGTCTGTTGCCAAGCCTCTCAATTTTGATCCCTTGACCACAGGGGTGCTGCAACAGTCGTAAATGTGAAAAACAGTCATAAGTCACTTTTTTTCAGGGCCATTGTAGTTTCGAACGGTCACTAAATGAGCTCTTGTAAATCGAGGATTGCCTGTACACATCTAAGCACAGGTAGTTCTCAACGTACGATCACAATTGAGCCCAGAATTTAGGTGAAGTGAGACATCTGTTAAGTGAGTTTGCTCCGTTTTGTGACGTTAAGTGAATCACTGCAGTTCTTCAATTAGTAACCTGGTTGTTAAGTGAATCTGGTTTCCCCTGTTGACTTGGAAGGGGATCATGTGACTCTGGACACTGCAACAATCATAAATGTGAATCAGTTGTCAAGCATCCGAATGTAAATCACGAGACCCTGGGGGATGCTGCAACGGTCATAAGTGTGAAAAATGGTCGTAAGTCACTTTTTTAAAGTGCCGTTGTAACTTAGAATGGCCACTAAATGAACTGTTGTAAGTCGAGGGCTAAATAGCAATAGAAGTATGAGCCGTGGTGGCGCAGTGGTTAGAGTGCAGCATTGCAGGCTAACTCTGCCCATTCCCAGCAGTTCGATCATGACCGGCTGTAGGTTGATTCAGCCTTCCGTCCTTCTGAGTCGGTAAAACGAGGACCCAGATTGTTGGGGGCAAAGAGGCTGACTCTGTAAACCACTTAGAGAGAGCTGAAAAGCTCTGTGAAGTGGGATATAAGTGCTAGTACTAATGCTTCCTCCTTCCTTCCTTCCTTCCTTCCTTTCCTTCCTTCCTTCCTCTTCTTTCTTTCTTTCTTTCTTTCTTTCTTTCTTTCTTTCTTTCTTTCTTTCTTTCTTTCTTTCTTTCTTTCTTTCTTTCTTTCTTTCTTCTTTCTTTCTTTCTCTCTCTCTCTCCCTCTCTCTCTCTCTCTTTCTCTCTCTCTCTCTTTCTTTCTTTCTTTTTTGATTCACAGAGAAACTGCTTCCCTGAAGATTTCGGGTTGAAAGAGAAATATCTCAAACATCCAGCTCCACCTTCCAGCTCTGGGCTGCTAAACCGGCTGAGGAAGATTCCTGGCCGATCCCGGAAGACAAGATGGTGACTCCCCCAACCCAGCTGATATTGCCAGCTCTGACTGGCAGGTGTGCATCTCTCCCATCGCCTGATTATCGACGTAGAATAACCGAGTGGCAAGGGACCTTGTAGGTCATCTAGTCCAACCCCCATCTCCTGCAGGAGACGGTATACCATTTCGGACAAGTGGTTGTCCAGTCTATTCTTAAAAACCTCCAGCGATGAAGCACCCACAACATCTGGTGGCAAGCTGTTCCATTGGTTGATTGTTCTCACTGTCAGAAATTTCTCCTTATTTCCAGGTTGAAGCTCTCCTTGATCGGTTTCCATCCATTCTTCCTTGTCTGGCCTTTGAGTGCTTTGGAAAATAGCCTGACCCCCTTCCTCCTCTCTGGGGCAGCCCCTCAAATATTGGAAGATGCTCCCATGTCTCCCCTGGTCCTTCTCTTCACTAGACTAGACATAACTCAGTTCCTGCAACCGTTCATCGTATGTTTGAGCCTCCAGTCCCCTCATCATCCTGGTTGCTCTTCTCTGCACTCTTTCTAGAGTCTCCACATCTTTATTTTATAGTGTGGTGACCAAAACTGGATGCAGGACTCTAGGTGTGGCCTTACTAAGGCTTTATAGAGTGGTATTAGTACCTCACGTGACTTTGATTCAATCCCTCTGTTAATGCAATTTAGGAATGCATTGGCTTTTTTGGCTGCCACCGCACACTGTTAGCTCCTATTTAATGGATTGTCCACTAGGACTCCCAAGATTCTTCTCTCAGTTATCCGACACCTGTCATGCTAGGAACCCAACACAAGGGCAGAACCATAACTGAACCCCAAATTTTCCTTGCTAAGCAAAGCTCAGTGAGTTTTGCTCCACTTTACGACCATTCCTGCCACTGTTGTTAAGTGAGTCGCTTGCGGCTGTTCAGTTCGTAACACGGCTGCTATGTAAAGCTGGCTTCCCATTGATTCGGCTTGGAATCATAGGGTTGGAAGGGTTTTATATTTCAATATTTATATTGTCATTCCCTGGTCAAATCTACACTGTGATTTTTTAGCCTTTCAGACTCCGGAATAACAAAGAGTTGGGAAGGAACCTCGGGAGGTCATCTAGCCCAACCCTCTGCTCAAGGCAGGAGTCCTTATACCAACCCGCTCAAATGTCCGAGTCCAAGTCTACTTTTGAAAACCTCAAGTGATGGAGCACCCACAAGAGATGTTGAGAGAAATGTTAAGTTTCTTCTCTTTGGATAATGTATTTAACTGGGTCAGTCCAAAACTGCATTTAGTCAACGTTCAAAGGGTGGGTTGGTTTTTGACCGGGTTTGTTGCTGTGGCTTGGTCCCTCAGCCTCTTGGTTAGGTCAGGGGTCAGCAACCTGCGGCCCTGGAGCCGTATGTGGCTCTTTCACCCCTCTGCTGCGGCTCCCTGTCACTCAAAATATGCGTCAGAACCGCCAATGTGCAACACCCGCCGGCACGTGATTTATTAAGCTTTTCAACCCCCAGTAGGTCAACCATGGATAAATCCAAGAAAAGAAAAGTTTCAGAAGAAAACAGAACATTTAATTCAACTACATATGCTAGTTTTGTGGCCGCTCAAGAAATCGTCAGGCACAGGAAGGGTTTTTGTGGCTCCCGGTGTTTTCTTTTCTGTGGGAAACGGGTCCAAATGGCTCTTTGAGGGTTTAACGTTGCAGACCCCTGGGTTAGATTATGCTCCAATGTCCTGCGCAAATCAACCATGTAAGAACGGGCCTGGCTATTAGCAGAAGCTGACAACGCAGGCGGTGACCGGATTATAGTCTTTACGGATGGCAGTTTCGCTGAAATGCTTGATTATGCCTTTTTTTTGCTTTTTGTACTGTGAAGCCCTCCATTCATCAGGCGGAGATAAATCCAACCCGTCCATCCGTCCGTGAGTTGTACACGCTTGGACTATCACATTTTTGCAAGGTTTGCGTGTACAAAAGACATCCAATCGTTTGTATTTTTGTTTCCAAAATACAGTTTCACTAGCGTTTTCTCAAAGTATAACCCATTTCTGTGTACGATCTACATGCAGCCAAGGCATTCGTTTAAAAAAAAACAACAACCACCATAATATTGTCGAATGGCACTCAAAATTACTCCGAGAATTACTTTGAACATGTCAAAGGATAACCAAGGTTCAGTTTCGTAGTTTGGGAATTGAAAATAGATCAGAGGAAATTGATTCCTCAATTTACGACCATTATTTGACCGTTTGAAGTTACAACGGGGTTGGAAAAAAATGACCCGTCCTCAAAGTTATGACTGTCGGACCACTTGGCAGCCAGCTCACACTTACGATGGTTGCCAAGTCCTCCGGTCATGTGATCCATGATTTATGACCCTTCCAGCCATCTTCTGGCCATCAAAATCAATGGAGAAAGCGAGATTTGTTTAACAACTGCAGTGATTTGCTTAACGACCACGATAAAAATGGTCATGAAATTAGATCCAGTCATGTGATGCCTCATTTAATGACTGCATTGCTTAGTGACCGGAATCCCAATTCCAATGGTGGTTGTGAGTCGAGGATTATCTATATTAACAAAAAGAATTTGAGAGTTGCTTCTCAAACCACGCATGAAAATATATAAGCAGGACTCATCTCACATACGCAAAATGTTTAAAGCAGGGGTCTCCAAACTTGGCAACTTTAAGACTTCTGGACTACAATTCCCAGAATTCCCTAGCCAGCATGGGGAATTCTGGGAATTGAAGTCCGCAAGTCTTAAGGTTGCCAACTTTGGAGAAACTTGCTTTAAACCTTATTTTTTGGAACCACACAACGGCTCTGTGCAACAAACGCGGTCTGCTGGAACCAACAAACCACATTCTAGCTTTGCATCATAGCCAAGATTGCCAATTCAGACAAAACCTGGTTGGTATGTCTGGTCGGAGGCCCTTGCAAGCCAAAATTGTGAGCCTAAGCCTAAGCAATCATAGAGTAGGAGCCAGATCGGCCTTATCAGTCCTCCAAGGAAGAGAGTCAGATGGATAGAGTGGCTTAAAGAAAACAACAACAACACAAGGTTCTCTATGAGAAAAGTCACCGCCAGACTTGGCCGTGTGGATGAAGCAACTCCCCAAAGCTGATTGGCTGCTGTACCACAGCCACGCCCACTCCTGTGCCAGCTTGGCCAATGGGGACAGAGCCATTGACATAATGAAGCTTTGCGGCCAGAAGATTGATGGAAGTTATTATAATGGACACGTTGGCATGAAGGGCTCTGCTGGTGGAGGAGCCCAGATTTGGGGGAAGGAAAGCGGGACAAAAATAAAAGCGTGTCCATTTTTTAAATGCAAAGTTTAAAAAGAAAAATAAGTAAAAACGAGTCCCACAAACAAACTGAATTTGGTGCATTGGAAAAGACATTGGAAAAAAACCCAAAGAAACAGATGAAGAATTTTCAGATCCCAATTGAATGTCTGCTCCTGATTTTGCAAGATATGATGCTGGTTTAGGAGAATGCATTTCCCATCCCTCCCCTGTAAAAGCCAGAGTTGCCTGATAAGCCAGAGTTCAACCCAAATCAAACAGACCAAGAAACTAAGCTAAGCTAAACTGAATTTCCTTTTCCTTTTCTTTCCTCCTTTCCTTTCCCTTCCCCCATTCCCTTCCTTTCCCTTCCTTTCTTTCCTCCTTTCCTTTCCCTTCCCTTCCTTTTCTTTCCTCCTTTCCTTTCCTTTCCCTTCCCTTCTTCCTTTCCTTTCCTCCTTTCCCTTCCTTTCTTCCTTTCCTGTCCTTTCCTCCTTTCCCTTCCTTTCTTTTCCTTTCCTCCTTTCCTTTCTCCTATTCCCTTCCTTTCCTTTCTTTTCCTCCTTTCCTTTCCCTTCCTTTCCCTTCCTCCTTTCCCTTCCCTTCCTTTCCTTTCCTCCTTTCCTTTCCCTTCCCTTCTTCCTTTCCTTTCCTCCTTTCCCTTCCCTTTTCCCTTTCCTTTCCTCCTTCCCTTCTTCCTTTCCTGTCCTTTTCTCCTTTCCCTTCCTTTCCTTTCTTTTCCTTTCCTCCTTTCCCTTCCCTTCCTTTTCCTTCCTCCTTTCCTTTCCCTTCCCTTCTTTCTTTCCTTCCCTTCTTCCTTTCCTGTCCTTTTCTCCTTTCCCTTCCTTTCCTTTCTTTTCCTTTCCTCCTTTCCCTTCCCTTCCCCTTTTCCTTCCTCCTTTCCTTTCCCTTCCCTTCTTTCTTTCCTTTCCTTCTTTCTCTTCCCTTTTCCCTTTCCTTTCCTCCTTTCCCTTCCCTTCTTCCTTTCCTCTCCTTTCCTCCTTTCCCTTCCTTTCCTCTTTCCCTTCCCTTCTTTCTTCTTTCCTTTCCTTTCCTCTCTTCCTTTCCCCTTCCTTCCTTCCTTCCTTCCTCCCTCCCCCCCCCTCCCTCCCTCAAAATGTCTTAAGTGATTGACAGGCTAAGAAGATCCTTCTGCTGTCCATCTCCTAATCCTCTTTTCATCTAGTTTTACATTTTTAATTTACGTAGCTTGACTATTTAAATACGGTTTCTGCTTTTATAATGTATAAGCATGGCCAGAGGCGTCTTATAGGGGAAACGGATGGCATAAACATTTCATAAATCAATAAAATAAAAACCTCACTCATCGCCAATCACAAGGGCACCTTCAGGGAGGCACACCCTGTCTTCTCTCCTGCCGCACTCCCAGCAAAATATCTGGCCACCTACCGTGCAATTAATCACCAATTAATGGGCCTCTATTTCTATTATTGCAAAAATTATGAAAGAAAACACGAAGAAGAGAGTGGAGAGAAGGAACTGGACAGCCATCTGTCAGAAATGATATAGAATCCCCTGCTTGAACAGAGGGTTGGACTAGATGACCTACAAGGAGCCCTTCCAACTCTGTGATTCTATTCTATTCTAAGTCCAAAGCAATGCTTCTCAATCTGTTTTCCCTTCATAACCCCAAACCATTCATCAAACTTATCTGATTCTAAGGACTGGTCATAAATCTCTACTTTGATTACCATCGTAGCTCCGAAGGGTCATTGAACAAACAGTCCTAACCTGTATTTTGAAAAGAATTATCACTGCGTGATCCTTTCAACAAATGACCACTGACAATTTCATTTATTTGAATGAATACTTTGGGAAACGTTTGAATATTGTCAGCGCTTCGACGCTGGCATAGAGAGCAGAGGAGAGAGAGAGATAAGCTCTGAACTTTTGCCTGCTAAATCCCTTTGAAGTCGGGTTGTCGTGGAAATGAAAGGGGGGGAGACATTCCTGGGAAATGACGAGACAAGAAGTCTGAAGAATGACTTGGGAGATAGCCAATGAGAAGCAGAGATTTGGGGATCGGAAAGGGAGGGATTGGGGGGCAAAAGGTCAGTCTTGTCCGCATCGAGTCATGATCCGGTGGCAGTGCTCAATTAAAGAAAAGATTTCCTTAAACATTGGCAGTTTGGAAATTAATTTATTTTGAGATAGCATCGAAGTCTGACGAATATATTTTACTGTACAGGAGTGGCCAAAATTGTGGAAACCTTTTGGGAAAAGTGTATTTTTGAGGTTTGATGGCTAATAACACCACTTTTTTTTTTGTTTGGAGTTTCAAGATAATCCTATTCCACTGCTGGGAATAGCCCAGACTTTCACCCCATTGAAAATCTATGGAGCCGACTAAAGAAACTGGTTAGTCAGAAGTGACCCAGCAATAAAACCCAGTTAATAGAAGCCATCATTCAATCTTGGTTTCACATGATAACAGTTGCAGAACTCAAAGACTTGGTTCCCTCCATGGGAAGACGTTGTAAGGCCCTCATTCATGCTAAAAGTTACCCAACAAAGTATTCACTGACATGGTGATAATTTTTATATATCTCAATTTTTTTACGGTGATCATTTCTGTATATCTCGTTTTTTTCTACGTGTCTCACTTTTCTTCTTTACACTGTCACTGCTATTCTAATAGCAAATCCTTCATCAAAGTTATTCTTGATTAAATTATCTTTCCATTGATATATAATTTTATGGTACTACTCCCAAAAGACGTGATGCTACCCTGTTTACCTGAAAATAAGACCTCCCCTGATAATAAGCCCAATCAGGCTTTGGAGTGCATGCGCTAAAATAATCCTCCCCTCCGAAAATAAGCCCTCCCTGAAAATATTTAAACGCAGAGCTGGAAATCAGGTAAGACGGCAAGAGGAACCCCACCTTGCTCCATGCGCCCCAAAATAATAAGACCTCCCCGAAAATAAGGCCAAGCGCTTATTTCAGGGTTCAAAAAAATATAAGACAGGGTCTTATTTTCGGAGAAAGACGGTATTAGCTAGTTTTAGAAAATACATTTTTCCCCAAAGGTTTCCATCGTTTTGACCACTACTGTATTGTGGCAATCCTTAAGTCAATTTAAATGTCCTTGTGGTAACAAGGCTCTGGGTTCAGGTGTCAGCAGACTTTTACCCAATGTGGGGTAACTTACTCAGGTTTGGGAAATGCTGGTTTGAAGGATGGTAAAAAGCAACAAAGCTCTTCAGATCGCACAGAGCAAAACGGTAGTCCAGCTTTAAAACTACATGCATGCATTTTCTGGCCTGAAACACCAACACAAAATATAGGTAGTCCTTGACTTATAGCCATTTGTTTAATGGCCGTTCGAAGTTGCAGCGGCACTGAAAAAAGGGACTTATGGCCATTTTTCACACTTATGACGTTGCAGCATCCCCATGCTCGCCTGATTTACATTCGGATGCTTGATGACCGGTTCATATTTATGACGGTTTCAGTCAGCGGTGGGTTTCTACATATTCTTACTACTGGTTTGCCCCGCGTATGCATTTTGCTCACTCGCGCGTCTTCCGGTCTTGAAAACATGGCTAAATAGGATGGCATTACATCCTGGCGTGTGGGCGGGCCCAGTCGCCGCTACCGGTTTTCCCGAATCGGCTGAATGCCACCTCTGATTGCAGTCTCTCAGGTTCACTTGATTCCCCTTTTGTGACTTTCCGGCAAAGGTTTCCGACCGGGTTATTCGTTTAAAACTGAAGTGATTCACTGAACAAACGGGGCAAGAAGAGTCGTAAAACGGTGCAAAAAGCACTTAGCCAATGTCTCGCTTGGCGGCAATATAAAATTTCTGGGCTCAGTTGGCGGTCGTAAGCCGAGGACAGCCTGTAGTTCAGCACAGAACTGGTTGATTTCGACAGAGAACAATCGCGGAAGCCGAAGCTGTGTGTGGGAAGAGCCAAGATTTTGTTTCTTTCCCTGCCTCGACAGGTTTCTTTGGAAGGATTTAAGAGCCAGAAATTCTGGAACCGCTTCCGAGATTGCAGCATGGAGCATGGAGGAATTGCTACCCTCTTGGTCGCTCTCCAAAACAGACCAGAATTTCGACTCCAGGTTCCCAGGAGGGAATCCAACCCACACACGGAGGGCAGATTCGGGAAGGGTACCTTCATTGCCAAATCAAAGTCCCACCTCTGTGCAAAAGGTGAAGACACCAGGGCCACGCCCCACCGAGGCGAAACCTTGCATCATTTCTATTATTTTTGTATTCTTTTTCTATTTCATTTTATTTTTAAAAATCCCTTCAAAGGGGTCCAATTCTCGGGGTTTCCTTGGCAAGGTTTTTCCAGAAGTGGTTTGCCACTGTCTCCTTCTTAGAGCTGGGAGAAAGTGGCTGGCCCAAGGTCACCCAGCCGGCTCGGTGCCTAAGGTAGGACTAGAACTCGGGACCTCCCGGTTTCTGGGCTTAACCCACGGCACCCATTTGTCCTAGAAGGCGACCCAGGTCACAAGCCTCGTAATTTCCGATCTGCCCATGAAAAAAAAACAAAAAAAAAAAACCACAGGGCCTGCGGTATCTGAAGATTAACAGAGTTGGAAGGGACCTTGGAGGTCATCTAGTCCAACCCCCTTCCCAAGCAGGAGACCCTACACCATTTCTGACAGAGGGCAGTCCAATCTCTTCCTGGAAGCCTCTAGTGATGAAGCTCCCACAACTTCCGAAGGCAACTTCTGTTCCACGGGTTGATTGTTTTCACTGTCAGGAAATTCCTCCTTATTTCCAGGTTGAATCTCTCCTTGATCAGTTTCCATCCATTCTTCCTTGTCTGGCCTTCGGGTGCTTTGGAGAATCGCTTGACCCCCTTCCTCCTCTCTGGGGCAGCCCCTCAAGTATCGGAAGATGCTCTCCTGTCTCCCCTGGTCCTTCTCTTCCCTAGACTAGCCAGGCCCAGTTCCTGCAACTGTCCATCGTATGTTTTAGCCTCCAGTCCCCTCATCATCCTGGTTGCTCTTCTCTGCACTTTTTCTAGAGTCTCCACCTCTTTTTTTATAGTGTGGGGACCAAAACTGGATGCAGGATTCTAGGTTGGTCTTGTACGTGCACAGTCACACACCCAGTTTTGCACACTACTCGCCCCACCGAAGGGGAAGGGGGCAGTAATCTCATTTCAGAAGAATGGACTGCAAGCCATAAGGCCACCTCGGGCTCTGCTCTTCACTCCTGGTGTTAAGATGAAGATTGTGCTCAGTCCTTCCTCCCCCAGTGAGCCCAGGCACACACAAACACACCTTTGCACGTCTTTGCAAGCCTCTGGGCAGGAGCCGAGAACCTGACCAGACCTATCCCGCTGCCTTTGTTGCAAAAACCTGCCCTGGCTTGTTCCTGGCTGTGAGGGTGGCAGCTTCTTTCCAACGGGAACAAGATTTCGAATCCGTGCCTGCCTCTCTCACACCCACTTAGGAATGGAATGAGACAGGCTGATCAGGTCGATAAGAGGCTCACCTCCACGCCAGGGCTATGCAAGTGGGGGGGGGGGTCCTAGCACCCACCCAAAGCGTCCCACCTGGTCTTCTTGTACCACCAAATTCTCACTGTTATCTCCCCCGCCCATCCATGCATCATCCCGCCTTTCCCCCCCCCAATATTCAGTGGGTCTTCCCACCCTTGCAAACGTTTTCCAAGCTCCTTCCCTCCCCCCCCCCATCTCTTTAAGATTCTGCTGGAGGCATCTTCTCCTGGGCCTCCATATTTGGGCAAAAAAACTTTCCCAAAGAAATCTTGCCAGATCTGAAGGGTTCCTGGTGAGGAAGAGCACTGAAGCGCAGCTTTAAAGGTGTTAGGGAGGGGAGGGGAGAGGGGAAGGGAAGAGAAGAGGGAAGGGAAAGGGAGGAGAAGAGAGAAGAGAAGAGAAGGGAAGAGAGAAGGGAAGGGAAGAGGGAAGGGAAGAGGAAAGGGAAGGGAAGAGGGAAGAGAAGGGAAGAGAAGAGGGAAGGGAAAGGGAGGAGAAGAGAGAAGAGAAGGGAAGAGAGAAGGGAAGGGAAGAGGGAAGGGAAGAGGAAAGGGAAGGGAAGAGGGAAGAGAAGGGAAGAGAAGAGGGAAGGGAAGAGAAGGGAAGAGGGAAGGGAAGGGAAGAGAAGGGAAGAGGGAAGGGAAGGGAAGGGAAGGGAAGGGAAGAGAAGAGAAGAGAAGAGAAGAGAAGAGAAGAGAAGAGAAGAGAAGAGAAGAGAAGAGAAGAGAAGAGGAGAGGAGAGGAGAAGGGAAGAGAGAAGGAGAGGGAAGGGAAGAGGAAAGGGAAGAGAAGAGGGAAGGGAAGAGAAGGGAAGAGGGAAGAGAAGAGAAGAGAAGAGAAGAGAAGAGAAGAGAAGAGAAGAGAAGAGAAGAGAAGAGAAGAGAAAAGGAAGGGAAGAAAACTAGACCAGAACCTCAGAACAACTAGACACAAGAACAACTAGACACAGTTTTTTCCCAAACGCCATCACTCTGCTAAACAAATAATTCCCTCAACACTGTCAAACTATTCACTGTCTGCACTACTATTAATCTTCTCATCGTTCCCACTACCCATCTCCTCCCACTTATGACTGCATGACTGTAATTTTGATGCCTGTATCATTTGTACCCTATGACTATCATTAAGTGTTGTACCTTATGATTCTTGATGAATGTATTTTATTCTACTTATGTACACTGAGAGCGTATGCACCAAAGACAAATTCCTTGCGTGTCCAATCACACTTGGCCAATAAAGAATTCTATTCTAAAAGAGAAGGGACGGGTACAGAAGAGAAGAGAAAAGAGACGGAGAGGAGAGGGAGGGAGGGAGGGAGGGAGGGAAGGAAGGAAGGAAGGAGAGGAGAGGAGAAGAGAGGAAGGAAGGAAGGAAAGGAAGGAAGGAAGGAAGGAAGGAAGGAGAGGAGAGGAGAGGAGAGGAGAGGAGAGGAAGGAAGGAAGGAAGGAAGGAAGGAAGGAGAGGAGAGGAGAAGAGAGGAAGGAAGGAGAGGAGAGGAAGGAGAGGAGAGGAGAGGAGAGGAAGGAAGGAAGGAGAGGAGAGGAGAGGAGAGGAGAGGAGAGGAGAGGAGAGGAGAAGAGAGGAAGGAAGAAAGGAAGGAAGGAAGGAAGGAAGGAAAGGAAGGAAGGCTACATGATAACCAAGATGTCAGATTTTCCAGGAACTGACCAGATGAACCCCCATTTCTGCCTTTGATGCCCTAAAACAGAGGAAGAACATTCTTCTCCAACTACCATACAGGGAAAAAAATCCTGTTTTAGGTCCAAACCGAGCGATTTGCATTCACACATTCCAAAGGGCTCTGTTTTACTGGAATGCTTGCAATCCAAACTTTACAGGACCAATGGCCCCAGGAGAAGCAAGCATTTATTTATTTATTTATTAACCCCGATTACATCTAAATCTCCAGCCACAGCAAGGCCTGGCCTGGGAGATTCACATTCTTGCTATAGATGTATTTTTGGGGAGGGGGGGTGCAGGGGGAAGGTCCTGCAAAGCCAGCAAAGACCCCCAACAGGAATGTTGCAACCCAGTTTAAAACATGCTGGCTGGGGGGGGGGGAATTCTGGGAGTTGAAGTCCACTCACCTCCAAGTTCGAGGAACGTTGCGCGTTTCAAACAGGAGTTTCCCCTTCCTCCAAAATAAATATATCCACCTCCAGCTTCCTGCATTCCGTTTCAGAGCCACCTCTGAGAAAACGAGAGGATTTCGGAAAGCTGTATAATTTTGCCCACAACTGGGCGAGGTGGGGGGGGTTCAGGAGGAACTGGTTCAACTGGTTACGTGGGGCAGGGCGTGAAAATTATGCACACCGAGGATGATGCTGCCCCGGCGATAGGCAATCTTATCTCCGTCAAGAATGTTTCCAAAAGCTTTTGAGACTTTAGCAGGCATTTCACCCAAAGGGTTCCAAATCTACAATGGGAACCATGAGGACTAGGAACCTACGATGAGAAAAAGAAACACCAAAGCCGGATTTCTTTCTTTTTCTTTGCGGATAGAGTGACTAGGTGGCTCGGCGGCTAAGACGCTGAGCTTGTCGATCAGAAAGGTCGGCAGTGCGGCGGTTCGAATCTCTAGGACAGGTCTCCTGCGTAAGCAGGGGGTTGGACAGATGATCTCCAAGGCCCCTTCCAACTTTGTTACTGTTGTTACTGCATATTTATATATAATATACTCAGGATCTAACAGGAATTTGAAAGCTAAGCCTAGATCTGAGCTTTACCCTTTCAGATTTTGAGTGGCAGGGTTTTACTGGCTGGCACAAACGCTCCTGGTTGTCTGAATAGGCACTGAATGAGTTTCATCAGCTCCGTTTCACCTCGTTTCTTCCTTTCTTCACTTATTCCTACAGTTCAGGAAGGGCCTGTAGAGGTAATCCTCAACTTACAACAACCATTCGTTTAGTGACTGGAGTGACAACAATGTTGAAAAGAGTGACTTAGAACCAGTCCTTGAACTTATGACCAACGCAAGGGGTCGTCACAGTCACAGGGTCAAAAGCAACTGCCCAGAGACCCTCTCTGAGAGAGACGGGTGATTAAGAAGTCATCCTCCTCCTCCTCATTTAACGACCCCATAATCACCTCCTGTGTGGAATCTGGGCAACTGGAGTGGAGTATTTACTGGCCGGATGCCCTTCCTGTTGTGAGTGCTGAGTTTTGTGCGGCAGATCTATTCTCAGTGTGCCCAGAGAGAGAAATATCTGCCTCTACCTAGGATCGAACTCACAGCCTCCGGATTGTGAGGCAAGAGCTCCAACGGGTGATTAAGAAATACGAAATATAAACACGCAAACACGCAAACAAATAAACCAGCTTGAATTAACCACGATTGCAGTGTCCCGCTGTCCCATGACCATAATTTGTGATCTTCCCTGGGGGCTTCGGAGCAGTGAAGTCCGTGGGGAAGCTGGATTTGCTTAATGACGGTGACAAAAAAAAAAAAAACCATCATAAAAGCGAGCACGATTCACTGAACAACTGCATCCTTACCGATGGATGTTGTGATCATAAGTTGAGGACTACTTACATTCAAGTGACCATGTCTTGGTTGGGATGGGAGACCAGTAAGAGATCTCAGGAATGACGGCAAAACTGAGCAATGAAAAAACTAGCAAAGACAGTTAACAGTAACAGGATTGGGAGGGACCTTGGAGGTCATCTAGTCCAACCCCCTGCTCACACAGGAGACTTGTACTAGGGATTTGAACCGCTGAACTGCCGACCTTTCTGATCGACAAGCTCAGTGTCTTAGCCGCTGAGCCACCTAGTCAGGCTAGAGTAGAGTAGAGTAGAGTAGAGTAGAGTAGAGTAGAGTAGAGTAGAGTAGAGTAGGAGCTGGAAGGGATCTTGGAAGGTCTTGTAGTCCAGCCCCCTACTCAAGCAGGAGATCCTATACCATTTTCGATAAGCGACTGTCCAGTCTCTTCTTAAAAACCTCCAGTGATGGAGCACCCACGATTTCTGGTGGCAAGTTGTTCCACTGGTTACATTCTCTTAAGAATGTAAGTTTCTCCTTAATTCCAGGTTGCTTCTCTCCTTGATTAGTTTCCATCCATCATTTCTTGTCCTGCCCTCAGGTGCTTTGGAGAATAATTTGACCCCTTCCTCTTCTTTGGGGCAGCCCCTCAAATACTGGAAGATGTTATCATGTCACCCCTAGTCCTTCTTTTCTCTAGACTAGCCAGACCCAAATCCTGCAGCCCTTCTTCGTACATTTTAGTCTCCAGGTACTTTAATCATCTTAGCTGCTCTTCTCTGCACTTTTTCCAAAAGTCTCAACATCTTTTTTGTAGTCTGGTGACCAAAATTGGTTGCAGGATTCCAGATGTGGCCTTACTAAGGCTTTGCAAAGCGGTACTAATACTTTACGTGACAGAACCTTTCCGTCACGGTGCCAAAGGAAACCTCAGTTGGTGTCGATAAAATTCAAAGAATCAGCTCAGAAATATGGGCACTGAATTGCCATCCCGGTGTTGAATTTCGGAACTGGTCCTCCGCTTACAACTATTAGTTTAATGTAATCGTTTGACGTTATAATGGTATTGAAAAAAGTGATTCGTTGGCACTTAGCTCCAGCAAGGCTGGCTAAAATGTACCCAAATCTAAGCCCCAAATGCTGGAAATGTAACCCGCACCATGGTACCTTCTTTCATACCTGGTGGCCATGTCCCAAAAAAGTATTGGACCAAGATACAAAATTGGCTACAAGACTTAACAAATTGTCAAACTGAGCTAAATCCGGAAACATTTCTCCTGGGAATATTCAAAACTAAATATGATTTTTTTTTAAAAAATAAGATATTTGATCCTACATATACTAACAGCAGCAAGAATTGCGTTCGCGCAATATTGGAAGGAATGTAACTTGCCACCAGAGGGATTGATTATGCGGAAAATATATGAATGTGCTGAAATGAATAATTAGAATTAAAAGAATTAAAAGATGATTCGGGATATTATGTGGTTTGGGAAAAATGATATAGGTCAGTGATGCCTATACCATCACGCGCCAAAAGCAGGTGAAGCGCAGGGGGTTTTCGTGTGTGTGGGTGTCCACACTCATAATTCAATGCATACCGTCCCCGCACATGTATGCGTGACACCCACCCACCCCCGCGCTTCCCTCGCTTTTGGCATGTGATGGCACGGCAGGCCCAGTATGCCCGTTTTTCGCCCTCCCCAGGCTCCAGAGCCTTTCTAGGAGCCTGGGGAGAGCGAAAATGACCTTCTCCACCTCCCTGGAGGCTCTCTGGAGGCCGGAAATGGCCTGTTTGCCGACTTCCAGTGGGCCCGGAAGGCCCGAAAATCAGCTGGCTGTTGCATGCATGTGTGCCGGAGCTGAACTCGCGTGCCCATCGATATGGCTCCACATGCCCCCTGTGGCACACGTGCCATAGGTTCGCCATCACGGGTATAGGTGGATAGACAACAGAAACAAAAATAGGTAATATACACAAGGAAGTTGAGGATGTATATCTCCCACCCAATCAGTTCACACCCCCACTGGCAGTTAAAAGGAAGAAACAGCTGCGATCACACACATTGCTCCTAGAAGCACGAAGCCGAAAACACCAACCTGAAGATGACGAATGAGACTTCGTCGAAATGTTGCCAAGACACCTCCAATTTTACGTGGAAGAAAACCCGAATAACCGAAGACCTATATATGTATATAATGTATATATTATATGAACTGTTAATCCAAAGTATATTAAAATGACACTGTCTGTTTTGACTGTGTACTAGAGTTATTTTTTTTCCACGGAACGGTTGCAGCATCTGTACAGATACGTGATCATAATTCGGGCGCTTGGCAACCGCCACGGATTTAGGATCTTCCCAGCCTCCTGGGATCACATGATCTCCATTTGTAACCTTCCTGGCTGCTTCCCGACAAGCAAAATCGTTGGGGGAACTCAGCAGATTCGCTGAAGGAACACAGTGATTCGCTTAGCAACGGTGGCCAAAAAAAGGTATACAACTGATTTAACAAGTGTCTTGCTTAGCAACCCAAAAATTGGGGGGTTCTATTGTGGTCGTCAATCGAGGACAACCTAGTGCTCGACTTACAGCCATTCATTTAGTGACCTCAAGTTATGTCCAGTTCTCTATAGCCAGTCTTTGAAGTTCAGATGGACTTAGCTCAGGGGGTACAGATAGTCCTCTACTTGCAACGGCCTGTTTAATGACTGCTCAAAGTTACAACCGCACTGAAAAAAGTGACTCAGGACCGTTTTTCACACTTACGACCGTGTGACTCACCTAACAAATGCAGCGGTTCACTTAACAACAGTGGCAAGGAAAGTCGTAAAATGGGGCAAGCAAACTCATTTAACATGCGTTTCACTTAGCGACATAAATTCGGGGGGGGTCCATTGTGATCGTAACTCAAGGACTACCTGTAACCTCTACTTTCAGGCGGGGACTTCCTGCAAAGCAGCTGGCATGGTTCAGAAAAAGAGGAAATATAATTTGAATTGGAAGAATTATTCAAACCAATCCCAGTTTGTGTAAGAAAAACAATATTTATCATGCAAAGAATTATGCAATTAAGTGTATTGGGGGAGGAAAACTGCCGCATTCTTTCCTGAGCTGCTACCTAGCTTTTGTAACAGTAACAGAGTTGGAAGGGACCTTGGAGGTCATCTAGTCCAACCCCCTAGGAGACTTGTACTAGGGATTCGAACCGCCAAACTGCCGACCTCTCTGATCGACAAGCTCAGTGTCTTAGCCACTTGAGCCACCTAGTCGGGCTTTCTAATAGGTAGTCCTCGAGTTAACGACCACGATTGAGCCCAAAAACTTCTCCTGCTAAGTGAGAGACTGCCCCATTTTACAACTTTTCTTGCCACCGTCGTTAAATGAATCACTGTGGCGGTTAAGGGGGTAACCCGGTTGTTAAGTCAAGCTGGCTTCCCCCCTTGACTTTGCTGGTCACAAAAAGGGGATCGTGTGACCTCAGAACCGTCGTTAAGTAGGAACCAGCTGCCGACTGTACGATCGTGGGAAGGCTTCAAAGGCTTTTAACTGAAAAAAATGAGGATGTCGCGTTTTTTTCAGGGCCGTTGCAGCTTTGGACGGTCACTAAATGAAATCTCGTAAGTCGAAGACTTCCTGGAGATGCAGAGGTAGAATTCCAAGATGCATTTTATTTGTTCTCGATGCAAAAGACGTCTATCCTCGGTTCTCCCACCCTTCGACACAGGTGACCGAGGCAAAGAAAAGCCATTATATTTCACAACTTAATATCAAGAAAAATGGGTGGGTTTGTTTTTTTTTGTCATTGTTGATATGCCCATTAAAAAAAAAGAAGAGAAGCCATTATGTAGGCCATAGTTCTTTTTACACACCTTGTGTCAATTTGTAAAGCTTGAGGAAATACCCCGAGAGAATGGCTTCCTTTTTAAGCCATCCTTACAAATTCCTTTTTAAGGAACACACCGTCTGCAAAAAGGCAACTTGGCTCAGCAGATTCATTCACCCCGAGATTCTTCTTTGCGTTGTTGTTGTTTTTTGTTTTCGTCAAGTTTCTGGTCCTCATGGTTGCAGTATATGACCCGCAGGAAGCCACAGCAATGCAAACATATCCTTTACACCGGAGCTTAGAAAAAGGTGCGGAGTAAGATTCTATGTTGTCTGTGGGAGGTGGGGGGATCTGGGTGGCATTCAGTCAAAGCTAGGAAAATCCGAATATAGCTAGTTCTCGACTTACGACTGGTTTGTTTAGTGGCCGAAGTTGCAACCGCGCTGAGAAAAAGAGGATTTAGGACCGTACTTCACACTTAAGACCGTTGCGGCATTTTCCCCATGGTTATGGGATCAAAATTTGGACATTTGACAACTGATTCATATTTACAGTAGTGGCCAAAATTGTGGGAACCTTTTGGGAAAAGTATATTTTTTGAGGTTTGATGGCTAATAACACCACTTTTATTTTGGAGTTTCAAGATAATCCTATTCCACTGCTGGAATGGCCCGGACCTTCATCCAATTGTAAATCTATGGAGCGGACTAAAGAAACTTGCTAGTCAGAAGCGACCCAGCAATAAAACCCAGTTAATAGAAGCCATCATTCAATCTTGGTTTCACATTAGAACAGCTGCAGAACTAAAAGACTCGGTTCACTCCATGGGAAGACGTTGTAAGGCCGTCATTCATGCTAAAAGTTACCTAACTAAGGATTAACTGACATGGGGATCATTTTTGCATATCTTGTTTTTTCTATGGGGATCATTTTTGTATCTCTCGTTTTTTCTATTGTGTTTCACTTTTCTTCTTTATACTGTAACTGCTATTCTAATAGCAAATCCTTCATAAAAGTTATTGCATCACATTCTTGATTAAATTATCTTTCCATTGATATATAATTTTATGGTACTACTCCAAAAAAAAGTGGTGTTATTAGCTAGTTTTAGAAAACACACTTTTCCCAAAAGGTTTCCACAATTTTGGCCACTGGTCTATGACGGTTGCCATGTCCCCCTTTTGCGACCTCTGACAAGCAAAGTCATTGGGGAAGTCAGATTCATTTAACAACCGTAACTAACTTAACAACTGCTGCAGTGGTGGGATTCAAGTAAGTTAACAACCGGTTCTCTGCCCTAATGATTTCTTCCAACAACCAGTTTGCCAAACTGCTCAGAAAGTTAACAACCACTTGTGGTGCGAACCGGCTGAGTCCCACCACTGAACCGTTGTCATTCACTTCACAACGGTGGCAAGAAGGATAGTAAAACAGAGCAAAATTCACTTAACAGTTGTCTCGTTTAGCAACAGAAATTTTCAGCCCAATTGTAAATCGAGGATTATCCGTAATGCCTTTTTTATTTAAAAAAAACAAAAAAAAAAACAAAAACAAATCGTGAATGCAACTTTTGCAAATTCCCGAACGGGACATGAACCACCTTCTGAATGTCCTGCAAACAGAACACTACTACTACTCACAGTACTATTATTACTACTACTGCTGCTACTACTACTATTATTATCCTTATTTTAAAAAAAAAAAAACTGGCAAGCTTTTCTGCAAAGCAACATCGACAAAAATCTTGGACGAGGATCCCGGAAAAAAAGAATCACAATTTTGCAGCGTTTTCGGAATCTGTTCCTGGCCTCCCTCACGTGGGGCAACCTCGTGCCTCGCGAAGCTCCCCCCCTGTCCCGCTTTGGATGGAAGGACGGACAGACGGACGAATGCCGGTGGTATATCAAAAGCTTTTTAGAGCATTTTCTGCAACCTTGAAATTGGGGGGGGTGTCTCTAACTACTGAACCAAACTACCTTTTTTTCATTTTTAGGGAAGGCAAACCAGGAAAGCATCATGTGAGAAGGAAGCTGAGGGCATTTTGAGTAAGGTGGGATCAGGAGAGGGAGATCATTTTGTTTTCGAAAAGGATGCCAGCGTACGATGCGCCTCGTTTGACCGCAAACTAATGTAACCTCCTTTCCCTGCCTTCTTTTTCGGAGCAAACCCGTCACGGCAGAAAAGGAGCGACAGCTGAGAGGCAAATTAGACCAGCATATTTCGAAGAGCAGAGTGAAGACCAGAAACTAACTTAGGTTTATATATATATATATGCATATATATATATGCATATTCTTTCCAGCCAGGTTTTACCTACCTGGTAAAACCTGGCTAGAAAGAATATGTACATAAAAGCCTACGAAAAAGAAAAAGACATATATATATATGTCCTACTGATGAAAGCAAACGAGCTAGAAATAGATCTATTTAGGTCTCCCACCTAGCAGGAAGAGCTTGCTAGCTGTTAGAAAAAAAAAAGAAAAGAAAAGAAAAAAGCCCAGAATCGAGTGGATGTGATTCTACTGAGCTGGTGCTGCAGAAAAACCTTGGTTACGTAGGGAAAACCTGGCTAGAAGAAAAACATATATATCTCTATATATACATATATATATGTGTGTTTTTCTACTGAGCTGGAGCTACAAAAAAACCTTGGCTACGTAGGGAAAACCTGGCTAGAAGAAAAACACACATAAACCGTACGAAGAAGTAAGAAAATTGATATATATATATATATATACCCCAAACCTCTGCAGATTTTTGCAAGCCGAGAAGATGGGGGGCTTCTAAAAGGACTACTGCGGGAGCAAAATAAAAAGAAAAAGAAACAAAACAGGCAAAAATCTACATGCAAAAATAATAATAATAATAATAAAAGAAAGAACGCACAGGGAAGGGGAAGAAATGGATACAGAACGTCCTCGACTTATGACCGCAATGGAGGCCAAAATTTCCACTGCTAAGCAAGTTCAGTTCAGTTGCTAAGCGGGTTTTACGACTTTTCTCGGCACAGTGGCTAAGGGAATCACCGCAGTTGTTAAGTTAGTCACACGTTGTTAAGTGAATCTGGCTTCCCCATTGACTTTGTCAAGAGGGTCGCAAAAGGGGATCAGGTGACTCCGAGGGGGGATACAGCGAGGGTCAGTGGCCAAACATCCGAATTTTGATCACATATGACCGTGTGGTTGGGTGAAACATGGCTATCGCCAGTTACTTTCTCAGTGCTGTAGTAACTTTGGATGGTCACTAAATGGATGGTTGTAAGTCGAGGACTTTAGGGGAGGAAAAAAATGGCCCCTAAAACGTGCATGAAACAAACTAAGAATAGAATAGAATAGAATAGAATAGAATAGAATAGAATAGAATAGAATAGAATAGAATAGAATAGAATAGAATAGAAAATATGGAATGGAATGGAATGGAATGGAATGGAATGGAATGGAAAATAGAATAGAATAGAATAGAATGGAATGGAATGGAATGGAATGGAATGGAATGGAATGGAATGGAATAGAAAATGAGAGAGAGGAGAAGAGAGGAGAAAATAAAAGAATAGAATATAAAATATGGAATGGAATGGAATGGAATATAGAATAGAATAGAATGGAATGGAATGGAATAGAAAATGAGAGAGAGGAGAAGAGAGGAGAAAATAAAAGAATAGAATATAAAATATGGAATGGAAGGAATGGAATATAGAATAGAATAGAATATAAAATATGGAATGGAATGGAATATAGAATAGAATAGAATAGAATGGAATGGAATGGAATAGAAAATGAAAGAGATGAGAAGAGAGGAGAAAATAAAAGAATAGAATAGAATATAAAATATGGAATGGAATGGAATGGAATAGGAAATGAAAGAGATGAGAAGAGAAGAGAAGAGAAAATAAAAGAATAGAATAGAATAGAATAGAATAGAATAGAATAGAATAGAATAGAATAGAATAGAATAGAATATAAAATATGGAATGGAATGGAATATAGAATAGAATAGAATAGAATAGAATGGAATGGAATGGAATAGAAAATGAAAGAGATGAGAAGAGAGGAGAAAATAAAAGAATAGAATAGAATATAAAATATGGAATGGAATGGAATGGAATAGGAAATGAAAGAGATGAGAAGAGAAGAGAAGAGAAAATAAAAGAATAGAATAGAATAGAATAGAATAGAATAGAATAGAATAGAATAGAATAGAATAGAATAGAATAGAATAGAATATAAAATATGGAATGGAATGGAATATAGAATAGAATAGAATAGAATGGAATGGAATGGAATGGAATAGAAAATGAAAGAGATGAGAAGAGAGGAGAAAATAAAAGAATAGAATAGAATATAAAATATGGAATGGAATGGAATGGAATAGGAAATGAAAGAGATGAGAAGAGAAGAGAAGAGAAGAGAAAATAAAAGAATAGAATAGAATAGAATAGAATAGAATAGAATAGAATAGAATAGAATAGAATAGAATAGAATAGAATAGAATAGAATAGAAAATATGGAATGGAATGAAATGGAATATAGAATAGAAATAATAGAAATAGAAATAAAAATAGAATACAATACAATAGATGAAGTGGAGTGGAGTAGAGAATATAGACTAGAGTAGAGTAGACTAGAATAAGTTTGTTAATTGATTAGAATAGAATAGAATAGAACCTTATCAATAATACAAAAAGAAAAATAGAACACACCATCCGGTTCCAGGATTAAAATAAATGGAAAGTTAAATGCAGCGATCCTAGACCCTGTGATCCTACAAGCAGGGCAGCCATCAGAGAAGTGAATCTTCCTTGCAGGATACCCCTAATTCGTCCAGTCCTTATCTCAGCTGCCTTAATTAAAAACTCAGCACTTCTGTTGACATTGCAATACATTACAATAACGAGGAGCTGCCTGCAAAAAAATGAGAGGGGCAAGGCAAGACTTCCATCTAGCCTTCCAGAGGTGCTCGATTGGTGAGACGGCTGGCTCCTTAAACGCCATAAATAAAAATAAATGCATAACTCGGTGCAAAAGGAGCCCCTTTTTTGGGGGGGGGCTCTTCTGTTCCACTTTTTGTACCCGCCCCGTGCATGGAAAAGCAGTCCGTTAAAATTGCTCTTTCACGTTTTCTCCCACGTGCCAGTTTTCTGCCTGGGGTGGCTTAAGCGGAAGGCGATGCAAAACCCAGGGCCGACGAAGCCTACACAAATCAGAAGGCCTCACTGAAGCTGAAAACAATAAATAAAATAATAAAATAAAAACAAGGACCAACAGGCTGAAAAACAGCTTTTATCCCAGAGCGGAAACTATAGTGAATTCTACTGCATATAGTGCAATATGAATGCAATATCGGGCTTTTTTTTTAATTCACTTGTATAGAATGTGATGTGCTTCTGTTTTATTTTTATAGTGTTTTTTTATAGTTTGCTTATGCATAATCAGAAGTGGGTTTCAGCAGGTTCTGACCAGTTCTGGAGAGGCGATAGCGGAAATTTTGAGTAGTTCGGAGAACCGGTAATAAAAATTCTGACTGGTCCCGTCCGCATCTATTCTCTGCCTCCCGAGTCCCAGCTGATTGGGAGGAAATGGGGATTTTGCAGTATCCTTCCCCTGGATTGGGGAGGGAATGGAGATTTTACAGTATTCTTCCCCTGCCACGCCCACCATGCCACACCCACCATGCCACACCCACCGTAGTAAAAAAAATTGAAACCCACCACTGTGCATAATGTACACTGAAGATGGCCTTTCATTGTACGAGGTGCAATGACAATAAAGTAAAAAGTAAAAAGTAAAGTAAAAAGTAGTAAAGTAAAAAGTAAAAAGTAAAAAGTTAAAGTTAAAGTTAAAGTGGTGTAGGGTTTCCTGCCTAAGCAGGGGGTTGGACTAGAAGACCTCCAAGGCCCCTTCCAACTCTGTTATTCTTTTCTAAATCGTCCAGTTTCTGTCTCCTCTCCTTTTGGGTCAAAATTCGGGCGTCTCGGCCTTCTGGCGCCAACCCTCAATTTCATCATTTTGGAACAAAGCAAGAACCTTCATCCCATCCCTTCTCTCTCTCGGGCAGAGCAAGACCGAATAAAAAGAACGAGGGGGGGGTGTTTACGGGAACAGGCCCGAGGCGTCTGCCCACCCATCCCCTCCGGGCCCCCCCGTTTCATGGGCAGCCATTCCGACCGAGTGGAAAGCCGAAAACCTGGCAACGTCCCTCCGTGCCAGCCAGCCCGGAGAAACAGAATGCAAGAAAAGCAGGCAGTGAATTAAACGCAAGGCAGCAGCGTTCAAAACATTCAGTTCCAGCTTTCGTGGCATCAGCAGAAAGCGGCAATGGAGTTGGCGGGCCCTGGGTCCAGAGAGAGTGTCAGGCAGCTCCAGGCCCGGCAGTGGGAAACTGGGCTGCGGAACGTGGGAGGGGAAAAAGCCAGGCTCTTCCAGTCTGCCCCAGTTAAAAAAAAAGAGGATTATTATTTATTTAGCGTAGGGCGGTTGAAAAGAGAGCAATTTCCCAGGTAGCAAATGCAGAAGGAAATGTGGCATTCACGGACAAGGTTGGAAAATGGAGATAACTAGAGCAATTTTTCAGGGTGCGAAAGATCTGACCTTCCTCTTGACAATCTGGACTCCAGCATCCATAATCCCCAGCCCAACGGCCCTCCTGGGCCAAAGAACTGAGGATACCTGATTGAAATCCATTCCATTCCACTGCTGTTGTGCCGCCGTAAATATTTGGGGCGTCGCTGCCCCCACTTCAAGAACGCCCCAATCTCATCGCTACGAACACCCATTCCGTAAAAGTCACACACACACACATACCCTCTTCTCCTTCTCGGAAGAGGTCTTGGCAAGCCACACAACAACTCACCCTGCAGAGTAGGCCCACAGTCTATAGCAAACTTATTTTACGGTCTTGAAGAGCAAGGCAAAAAAAAAATCCTGTCCCGGGAGGTGAGTCACAGATTGGGAAAAGAAGAAGGGAAGGAAAAAGAGCAAAAAGAAGACAAAACTCAGATTAAGTTTGCACGACACGCTAATCTAGGTTAAAGATAGACCACTGAAAACTCGTTTCTTTAAGTAACTTTGAAAACGGCACTGAAAAAAAGTGACAGAGGATCGTTTTTCACACTTATGACGGTGGCAGCATCCCTTAACAGACCCGCGATTCGCACGCCTGGCAAACAGGCTC
The DNA here is from genome assembly GCF_059756535.1 of Pantherophis guttatus. Classification (NCBI taxonomy): domain Eukaryota; kingdom Metazoa; phylum Chordata; class Lepidosauria; order Squamata; family Colubridae; genus Pantherophis; species Pantherophis guttatus. The sequence continues at coordinate 10,700,869 of NC_142080.1, read as the reverse complement.
GTATTTATGACGGCTGCAGCGTACCCCAGGCTCCCGTGATCCCATTTTGCGACGGGAAGCCAACTGTGTGACTAATTGAACAACTACAGTGAGTGAGTCACTTAACAAATATGGCAGGAAAGATCGTAAAATGGAGGGGAGGGGGCAAGCCTCAGGGTAATCATGGTCTCGTTTAGCGACAGTTTTGGGCTCGGTTTGAAGTTGTCCCAAATTCCAAGGGTTTTGTCGGAATCCGGCTGTTCTGTTCGGACGAAACAGGGTGGGTGAAATTGGAGAGTTTGTCTCAGCTGGGAGCCCATCCAAATTCTACATTGTGCAACTTCGGTTTCGAAAGCTTCCATGACAATTGTGTGAATTCGACTGATTTCGGGAGCTGCCCCCACCCTACAAAACAATCATCCTGCACTTGCAAGGGGTCTCCCTGTCCGCAACTGGACACCGAACCCCCTCTTCCCTCCCAAACATAAAACCCATGGATTCCTCAAATGCTCTGTGACCCCCTCGGGCAACCAAAACAAACCCATCCATTCAAAATATCGTCGCCCCGAATCTTTCCGGACTCCTCCTCACAGCACCTCTGCACCGTTTCCAACCCCTTTTGATCCCAAAGCCTTCGCCCTAGCAGGCTCCTCTTAACTAAAGAGGTCAAAAATATATAGGGAGAGAAGCACATCAAGTGGCAGGGAGTTCCACGGCCTAACTTTTGCACCCCGAGGTATTTTGTAGTACTTCGATGCTGACCAAGACCAACCAGACTCTATGCCAGCCCTGCAGATCAAAAGATTCCTATCGGCTGAGTTCACACAACTCCTCAGTTAAAGCAGGGGGAAAAAAGATTTCTGGTTGGGGGAGGTTGTGAGGTTGCCTCC